>NC_134707.1:9186844-9461844 GCF_043290135.1 Rhipicephalus microplus
GTGCTGTGGGATGAACCAAACGCTGGGACACTCATGAGAACCCATGAAGGGTGTTGGTTGCTTAAGACAGCAGGACGGTGGCCATGGAAGTCGGAATCCGCTAAGGACTGTGTAACAACCCATCTGCCGAAGCAACTAGCCCCGAAAATGGATGGGGCACTAGCGTCGCGTCTATCCCCGGCCGTCGCTGGCAGAAAAGCACGAAATGTGGGGGTGCTTAGCCGCGACGAGTAGGAAGGCCGCAGCGGTGTGCGTTGAAGGTGTCGGGCGTGAGCCCACCTGGAGCCGCCGCTGGTGCAGATCTTGGTGGTAGTAGCAAATACTCAAGTGAGAAACTTGAGGACTGAAGTGGAGAAGGGTTCCATGTGAACAGCAGTTGAACATTGGTCAGTCGGTTCTTGGGAAAATGAGAAATTCTTTCGGAAATCCTCTGTGTACAGCTCTGTGGCGGTGATGCTACTGGCTGACTCAGTGACAAACTGGAGGAGCTAATCATTTTCAATTCGAGGGTGAGCTTTTTCTAATAAACTCACATTGCGAGGCGACGTACACGCTAAGGAAAAGCCTTTTTTAGACGTTCTGGGTTTTCACGCCGCAGCTTTTAAAAGAGTACGTTCATTGTATTTTCGGATGATTTACTCCGTTTTGAGAGTCTTGGGACCCACAAAGGAGTAAATGTGATTTTTTTCTTACGAAATCGTCATATACGTGGCAAGTCATTACTGCCCAAAAGAAGGAGCACACTCTGTTTTTTTTTTTTTCTTTTTGGAGTGTTCTCTGCGTAGAAGCGTTTCGACGACCTGGCCATTCTATCTGCGCTATCTTAAGACATCTTTCTTTTTCTTCCTTCAAAGAGTACCACGTTTATAGCTGCACAGGCGGCATTTACCTATTTAAGGTACGTATTGGTACAGGAAGTAGCAGTAAAGCCCCACTCGACTATATGTTGCCAAAAGACATAGCTACTTACTTTGTTTATATAGCAACTCTTTAAAAATTGTCAATTTGTACCTTTATTCCATGCTGCAGTGGGCCTCTGACCTCTCGAAATGCAAGTTTCGGTGCAAATTGGGTGAAAGAAAAGATGGAAGTCCAATCTACGCAATCAGATTTGCATTCGACGGGACACACTGTGACGGAACTCACTCCGAGAAGGTATTTGTTTACTTTCTATGTCGAGGCCCGTGTGCTCAGATTTGGGTGCACGTTAAAGAACCCCAGGTGGTCAAAATTTCCGGAGCCCTCCACTACGGCGTCTCTCATAATCATATGGTGGTTTGGGGACGTTAAATACCACAAATCAATCAATCAATTTGTTTACTTTCTTTTTTTATCGCCAAAATACTTCTGTGCGGACGGAACTAGAAAACATTCCTTTCCTATATATAATTCATAAGACGATCATAGCCATAAAAAATCACAGCATGTCCACGGAATGAATGATGATGAGTGGGGTGAAGCGTCCGTCCATCCTTTTGCCCATGTGTCCATCCGTCCATACATGCGTTCATGCATCCAATCGCGTTCGAGAATGCAGACGGCGCGGGTAACACCGACGAGACACGAGCCAAGGAAGCCGAGCGCAAGCGCCTTGAACGCACCTGCCGATCTGCTCCGTCCATGCTCCATCAACGATGCGCCACGTACGGTGACTATCTAGGAGGCTGAGAAAAGTACTCGTTGGCAAAGCATGCGCAGCAGCCAATCGGAGAGTAGCGGCAGAGTAATGCCATCTAAGAAATGAGGCGAGAAATTGTCAACCATTTATTTTGCCTTCTTTTATTTCTCGTCTCTTTTTCTCTCGATTAGGCGTGACTTGTCACAAGGTTAGACTGTAAAGAGCTTCTCCCCTAAAACAAAAGAATAAAACAAAATAAAATTGCGCTGGGTCCCAATCCGGACCGCCAAACAATGAAAGTGATAGTGTTAACAACTGCAGGTAATAAAAAAACTAATTCCCATAAGGCCCCCCATAGTATGAAGTACCCAGTATTAGACAATCATATATTGTCATTTGGCCAAAACATAGTCATTACCTGCTTGCACATGGCACTCACAAATGGCTGGATTATACAGTAACATTCATATCGGGCCAACAAGCTTGTAATTTCAGAACGGTATGGCCCGTTTCAGCTATGTAGAAAAAAATATGTTCCTTCATGCCCATCTAGGGTGTCGCCATTTGTTACGGTGAATAAATTTTAAAGGCCAGTGTCATTCGCGCAGTGTCAGACAGCAGGGGCATGCTAGCAATTTTTTGTGTGTGAACCGCTTAAGGCATATTTTTCTACAAATACACAAGATGGACCTGTACCGCTAGTGTCTATGGCAGCTGCGACGCATTACGCTTTATCGGGCATGGTAATGATGGGTAGTACACGGATATTTCTAGCTCCGTTCCGTATTTCTAGCTCCGTTTGGGTAATTCCCAAATGGAGTCAGAAAGCCAAAGGTGCCACAAAAAGCGTAGGGTCAGTAGCCGACAGTGTAAAGGCATCGAAGGGAAAGCAAAGCATCCCCGGGAAAGCTGCTGTTTTAATGCGCCTTACCGAATCAAAGAAAGGAACACGAAAGTACACTGTAATGATTTCACGATACGTAAAAGTGATCGCACTGCGTGAGAGAGGTAACAAATGCGATCGCAAGATTCAGTCTGCGCAAGGTACCTCCACTCAAGGAATGCTGAGAGTACACGTCATGCTAATTTTAGTAGCGTAAATTAATGACGACATCAGGATTTGTACCGTAACTCTTGACATGATCAGACACATCATCATCATCTGACACATTTACACATCATCAGACAGTGAATCGTCGAGAGTGAGGCACGCGTTTTCCTCCATCTATACACATGGTTTCAAGATTGCGAGCCTTGTGCCCCATAAAACTTCCTGTCAGCGCATTTACCCGCTCCTAACGTCAAAACTGAAAGCACCTTTTCAAGTTACCTTAAATTTAGAAATATCTATGTTTAGCATTTCAGATAAAAGGAAAGTGCGTAAAGTTTAAAGTAATGCCTCATAACTTCATGCAGTTCAAAAACCCTTTATTGGAATATAATTTACGAAATAGAGGAAAAAAGTGTAAAAAATCAGCGGGCTGTTTTCTAAAGCTCATACGAGCGAGAAGACTGGAGAGTAAGCTCAAGCAGGAGAGAAAACGAACGGCAACAGAAGGAGTGGCTAAGCACTGCACTTACCCTTCCCTACACTTTTTCCGCACACGCGGGAGCTCCGCGGAGATCACTAGGGAGCCTATGTCCACATGTGGTCATGCAGGCTCCCTAGAGGATGGATGGATGGATGGATGGACGGACGGACGGACGGACGGACGGACGGACGGACGGACGGACGGACGGACGGACGGACGGACGGATGGATGGATGGATGGATGGATGGATGGATGGATGGATGGATGGATGGATGGATGGATGGATGGATGGATGGATGGACGGACGGACGGACGGATGGATGGATGGATGGAAGGAAGGATGGATGGATGGATGGATGGAAGGATCGATCGATGGATGGATGGATGGATGGATGGATGGATGGATGGATGGATGGATGGATGGATGGATGGATGGATGGATGGATGGAAGGAAGGATCGATCGATCGATCGATCGATCGATGGATGGATGGATGGATGGATGGATGGATGGATGGATGGATGGATGGATGGATGGATGGATGGACGGACGGACGGACGGACGGACGGATGGATGGATGGATGGATGGATGGATGGATGGATGGATGGATGGATGGATGGATGTGGCTGTACCCTTTAGATCGGGCGGCGGCTAACGCCACCTAGCCGTAATACCTAGTGAACCAAAAACTAAATTTATCTTTTTTTTCTTTGAATAGCGAAGTAAAAGACTGGTACTTTGCAGTGAAGGATTTAATTTTCATTCGTGCTTTCATTGTAGCCACCAAACAGATAACCTCCTCCTAGTTATTTCTACCCGCTTAAAGTCTATTTTCACAATGCGACACCGGCCGGTGCGTGCACACAGACTCCTGACATGCCCTGACTAAAAATACAACGCATCTTAAAGTGGTTAACAATTTTGAGTACCTGGTATTGCACTATGGGTGAGCATTGAGCCGTCACTTGTGTTTAGAAAAAGATGTTAACGATTTAGAGCACGAGGTGCTCTACTATGGGAGAGCATAAGCCGTCCCGTGGGATTTGGAGTATTTACAAAGACCGTAAAAATGCCATCTTGTGTGATTACTGGTTATCTACATGATCAACTGAGACACTAATGAATTGAATTGTAAGTAGTACCTCGAGCGAGCACGTTAATGGGTTACTTTCATTTCGGCATTGCCAACGGCACATGGTTATTCTTCCACTCTTATTAAATTAACTCTTCTAAACAGCGCGCTTTTTGATACATTAGGCAGCCTTACGACATTTTTCTGCACTGCGCACCAAACCTTATATAAAGCTAGAAGAGTAAAATAGGTGAAACTATCACATAATAATCACCAGAACCTCAATGCGCTCTTCATTTCCCCCTTCTTTTTATAAACAAAGCCTCCGCCCTAAAGATTTTGTAGTTTCACACCGGAAGTGGGTGCGTGCGCAATGAAGAGCGTTGTATAGCAAGAGTTTTTATATGCGAAGCAGCTCTTCTACTGGCCTGTGTAACGCTGTCCCTCCATGCGTTCGCACGAACACGCCGCAACGCTTCCCCTCACCGCAAGTGTTGGAGCTGTGTCAAATAAGGTCATGCCGCAGCTGCGCGCTGACGTCACTCTCCCTCTCACCTGCCCGCAGCTGCCACCTGCAGCTGCCACCTCGTCCGTTCGCCCGCAGCACCTGCTGCTACCGCCGCCCGCTTCGCCACCGACTCGTCGGTTCACGCGCAATAAACCTGACGCGTCAGATATTGCAAGACGTACGCCAGCCATCACTTCAAACGAATCTTCCAGATCTTGCTACTGATGGCAGCTGATCGGGCCGTCCGCGTCATGGAGATACATAGACTCATAACGAAATGCGAAGTTGAGTCGTGCGGGCCCCGCCGCGGTGGTATAGTGGCTAAGGTACTCGGCTGCTGACCCGCAGGTCACGGGTTCGTATCCCGGCTGCGGCGGCTGCATTCCCGATGGAGGTGGAAATGTTGTAGGCCCGTGTGCTCAGGTTTGGGTGCACGTTAAAGAACCCCAATCGGTCGAAATTTCCGGAGCCCTTCACTACGGCATTTCTCATATACATATGGTGGTTTTGGGACGTTAAACCCCACATATCAATCAATCTATCAATCAATTGAGTCGTGCGGATACCCTGGTGCTTACAAAATCCGTCAAACGCTTCCAGGCTACTATCGCGTGTATTTGCATTGCATCGTGGCGTGGTACTTCTTGTCACAGCCTGTACATGTCCCACTCAGCACGATCATCGCACAAAAAAAAAAGAAAACACAAGAATATACATGACACAGCGCTTGTGTCATGCACTTTCTTGTGTTGTTGTCCTTTTCGTGCGCTGATCGTGATGAGTACGTTCTAAATAGCCTAATTTACTACTTTACTTCTGTACGTGTCCGAATTGCTTGGTCGAATTAAGTTTTACTTTCTTCCCTACGGAGCGTGAACCGCCTTATCGGGCGACTTTCCGAACTTGCGGCAATTGGATAACGTCTCAGTAGATTTGCAGGCATGATGAGGTAACATTAGACCTGTTAAGAAATGGTGGAGATATTGTGTTAAAAAAACTACCCACCTTGTATACGAAGTGTCTTTTGACGGGTAGGGTACCAGAGACTGCCAATGTCATCCCTATTGATAAGAATGGGGACTTCAGGGACTTGAAAAAAAAACAGACCAATGTTTAGTGGACATAGTATCTGGTGTATTTCTAGTAAATATATACCTGCATATGTAGCTTTGAATTTGTCGTAAGCCTGAGTTTTCTGTCACGCTGTACTGACTCACTGACCTCTTCGAAGCTTTTGTGACATATTTTACTGCTGAAGTATCTTTCATCCAGGTATACTAACAGTGTTTTTATATTGCAGACATTCATAAGCGCCTCGAACACAAACATAGAGACGGTCTAAACGTCTTAAAAACGACCGAACATGTCATTAAGCAACATGTGTTGTCATATTTTTCTATTTCAGAAGTGCAAGAACGGCGTCTGCGTATAAAAGAAAATCAGTCTGGCGTACCACACGACTCACAATGCGTTCATATTCTGAGAAAATAAGAAAAAAAGTAACAATTTTCGTTGAGTGGCGAACCGCTGACAGGGAGGACCGGTTATGCTGGCAATAAATGCGGGTTCTTTGTCTTTTGCTAAAAAGCGATGTAAACGTTCACTTCTTGTAAAAATATTTTAGTGATATACAAGACACCGACGTGTCTAAAACATGGTTACACAGTGGGCAAGCTTCGCTAATACGGGTAAGTAACGGTAAGAAATAAACAGCGTGAACACTGCGACACAGTTGTACCGAAAAGCGATGTATACATTTCCTTCAGTGATACTTTACTGCGGCTATCTCCTTAATCAATGCTTCCCGCATTTGGTAAGTGGCTCCACCCCAGACTCAAAGCCAACAGGGGGTTTCTACTCCCTCCCATACCTCACCGTGCGTGGCTTAGCCGTGTCCGGAAAAGGAAATCCAGGGGGTTGAGTCGACGCTGGGTGCTTGGACCTTCAACGCCCTCCCGACAATAGCAACACACACCTTTGGCCCCAGCCTCACGTAGACGGCACCCCTAGACTGACCCCACTCAGGGGAAATCGCCAGTCACTTTTTTCTATCTCCCTCATCTTACATCTTCGTCTTTCACATTTTATCTGTCCTGTCTTTCACTCACTTCTATTTAACTCCGAATTTCCTGACCGCTATAGGGTTAACCCTGGGCAAGTAGCCTACCTTGGTCTAAACGCATTTGGTTGTAGTAGCCTTGTACGGCTAGCATCTGCAAAGTTTCAGCATCCGCTAACATGTAACGTCCCCTCATTGGGCTCCGCGGTAGGGTGGCCGCCTACGCTTCCGAACAGAATTCAACCGGAATGCATGAAGCATTTCGCCTCCTAAAAAATCGTACCGCCTCAAAGGGGATGAATAAATGGATGGGATAAACTTTATCTTGTATCCGGCGCGTTTGTGGGCTCGGATCCCGCCTAGGTGCCGGATAGGAGGTCTTGCCTCCTAGCGGCTTCTTCGGCCCGCTGGATTGCCAATAGTTGATCGTCCAGGGCTGAACTGAGCAGCACGGCTAGCCAACGCGCGCGGAGGCTGTCGGTGGAGGCCGCGTTCTCATTACTATGTTTTAATCCCTGCCATTCCCATAGTATATGTTCTAAGGAAGCTCGTGCCTGACAATTTTCGCATTGAGTGGTCGCGTAGATCTCTGGATACATAGCATGTAGTAGCGCTGGATTCCTGTAGGATCTGGTTTGTAAATGTCGCCATTGGACAGACTGCGTCCTGTTGAGTTTATGGTGAGAAGGGAAGTAAACATGCTTCTGTAATCTATAATGTTTCGTAATTTATCGAATGTTGTCATTAGGTCCTCCCACTTTCACACAATTGGAAATTCTGACGAGGGACCAACATTTGTCGTAGCCCGGAAAGTAGGTCCTCGAGCTACGCTGTATGCCGCCTCGTTAGGGTTGATATTTCCCGTGGTGCCGGGTATGTGAGCTGGGAAACAGGAAATGCAAACGCATCTTATCTTTCGCTGATATACCAGCGCGTACAACACGTAGTACAGACGGTTTGAACCTTGTACCCTTCAGGTCTCGTTTGGATTGTTTCAAATTCTCTTTTTTTCCGCGTGTGGTGGAAGTTTGGAACAAGCTTGATGGTGCAATGCGTAGAATGAACACTGTAGAGTTCGGGAAAAATTTTATGTGTTAGTTACATAAATTTGTGCGAACTATTGTTTGTTTCTGTGCTTTCGTTGATTTTTCTGTACCCGCTCCTGCAATGTCCCAGGCATGGGACAGCAGTATTTGTAAATAAATAAATAAATAAAATATCTGTCGTCTCGGTTGGTTTTGCCTGTTCTAAAAATACGTAATGCTTCAGGGGAGATTCTGCCATTTGCAAAGTTGCGTGCAGCTGCTTGTGAATCACTGATTATATAACACGCGTCAGTTCGTGATACGGCCAAAGCTATATAGCTATCTCTTCCGCCGTTTCAACGCGTCTCGTGTGTGTTGTCAGACTGGTGCTGCGTTGTTTATTGTGATTTGAAAGTGGGTACACACCAAAGACTTAAACTTTTACAGCGAAAGCTGTAATGAGTTCCCCACTGGGGTCACGCGCGGCGCCCTAGTTGTCCGCTGCCACGCGCCACTAGTGTCCGTAACCACTATCCCAAGAAATAAAAAAAATACCCTAGTACTAAAAATACAGTGGGGTTCGACCGGGTCCACTGCGTGCAAGCCTTGTATTCTGCCACTGAACCACGCCACTGCTCGGAACTTGTTCGCAAACTTGCTTTAGGCAGGCTTGATGTCGAGAAAGGCATTGCGTGAATATGAGTAAAAAATTACAAAGAACCATGAATACATACGAATATATCCCCTTATAGGAGATAAGTTTGTGTTTAGAAAAAGTGTCTCTCAACCGCAGTACGCGTCTATCCGCTGGAGAAGGCAAAACTAATGTAACTACACTTTCGAAGTATAGTACAAAAAACGTTCCTCAGAGGAAAGAGCAGAAGCAGAACTGCTCCCTCTCGGCAACATTGTGGCCGGCGGTTCCACAGAAAATGTCCGAGGCGGTCTCTGAAAAGATTGCTTCTCGCATAGCGTCGGAAGCAGCTTCTACTAAGGCCCCGCCTACAGTGCAAAAGACTGCAAACAAAACGGACCCTGTCGAAGACGATGCCCAGCTCATCAACTTATTAAGATGCTGATCAATCTCATTAGATCACTGATTCCCGGTCACCAGACACCAGCAGCACTAAAGCCGCAAAACAGCTTTTGGAGGCGCTCGTCCCAGTTCTCGACGGCCTTCACAGTATGAACAGTCGAAAGCCCCGCCCCTTCGTGCTGCAGTGGAATGTCTGTTCATTACCTTTATAGACGTTTTTCATGCGACTACTTAATTTTTTTGAGTGTGCGTGTTTACCCTACCCCCTTCCCTTTTTTTTAAACTTTCCTCTTCTCTCTCCTTCTTCCTTCCCTTATTTCCTCTCTGCCTCCCCTTTCCGAAGGAGCAGGCAGCCTTGTGCCTCTATAGGTGGCAGTTGTCAGCCCTTTCCCTCCCTATTTCCTCTGTCTTCGTGTTCTCTATGGGCTCATACCAAATAAATAAATAATATAATCGCTCCATAACCACGGAGTGAATTATGATGAGTGGTGTGAAGCGTCCGTCAGTCCATTCTTTCTTGCTTCCATTCGTCCGTTCTTGCTTCCGTCCGTCCGTGCATCCGTCCGTTCGTCCGTCTGGGTGGATGGATAGATGGACGTATGGACGCCAGTTACAGAATACTACCACCACGCCATGGTGTTGGTATCCCGCAACTTAATTTTGTAACTTGCAATGTCATCGCACAGTACCTGGGCCTATGCTATTTGGTCTCCATCAAAATGCGACCGCTGCTGCTGGAATCGAGCCCTCGACCTTCGGGTCAACAACCGAGCACCGTAACCAATGTTCCACCGAGGCGTACAACCCAATATGTTTAGTGCGTTACCTAGATTTGGAGTTTCCATTCACATGGTCGAGTTACATGTTTGTGCATTTATTTATTTATTCATTTATTTATTTATTTATTTATTTATTTTATGATTTATTTATTTATTTATTTATTTATTTATTTATTTATTTATTTATTTATTTATTTATTTATTTATTTATTTATTTATTTATTTATTTATTTATTTATTTATTTATTTGTAAATACGGCCAATCCCAAAGGGATCATAGCAGGAGGGCATATACAATAGTTGAATACAACATAACACAAATTGTGATACAATGGAAACACCAACTAATTATAAAAAAAGTGCAACACAAGAGCGATTAGTGGCACCATAATATAAAGAAAACAGGCTCGCATAAAAAAATCCGTAGGCAAGGGAAGAAAAAAAGGAGAAAAAGAGAAAAAGAAAAAGCATTGTGTGACTATGGTGTAAGCATTTTTACACAGTGGTGCTTTAGAGCGAGGCGACAAATGCATACTGTGGAGAAAAAACTGTCTGTCAGGGTTCAAGGTACGCTTTCAAGTGCAGTTAAGAAATGTGTTAGTGATGTGCTTTCTATGATATGTAAGGGAAGGTTATTCCATTCTCTTATGGTCAATGGAAAAAATGAATTTTTGAAACAGTCGGTATGGAAGGTGTATTCAGTGAGCATCTGCGTATGGTTATGTCTGGTAGGGCGTGTTTGTACACTTGTTATGAAGTTCGTGGCATCAATATTTACTTTGTTATGAACTATTAAGTACATAAATTTCAGTCTAGGTATTCTGGCTCGGCGCTGTAGACTATCTATGCCAGCAATTTCCATTAACACCGTAGGTGATTCATGTGGCCCATACTTGTTAAAAATGAACCGTATTGCCTTTCTTTCTACACCTTCAAGTTTAGCGAAGTCTTGTTTAGTAAAAAGAAACCATACTATGTTTCCGTACTCTAGTATCGGTCGGACAAATGTACTATAAGCCAACAGTTTGGTATCTATGGGGGCTAAACGGAGGCGGCGTCTGATGAAAAAGAGTCGTTTGAGCGCGGTCGCTGTTATGTGGCTTATATGACTACTCCATCTAAGGTCCTCAGTTATTGTTAATCCCAGGTATTTATGTTCAGTAAGGGCGCTTAATTCCGTGTCATTAATTTTATACGGGTGTAATGATTTATTCCTTTTTCTCGACATCACGAGTAGGGTTGATTTTTTTGCATTTATAGTCATTTGCCAATCGGAGCACCATTTCGTTACTGTTTGTAAAGCGCGGTCAAGGGCTACATAATCTTCATGCGTGTTGATTATATTATAGATAATGCAGTCATCTGCGAACAGTCTGATGTTGACATGTGTATTAGCGGGTAGGTCGATGATGAATATTAAAAAAAGAACCGGAGCCAAGACAAAACCCTGTGGTACACCGGATATCACTTGGGCAGTATCAGATGACTGGCCGTCAAATTCAACAAACTGTAAACGATCTCTTAAATAATCAGTTATCCAATTAATTATGGGGCCGTTACCTAGAAATTAGTTTCTGATGAGTCTCTCGGTCGAAGGCCTTTGAAAAATCTAGTAGTATAAGGTCAATTTGTTTTCTGGAATCGATGCCCAGGGACAGGTCGTGAACAAGTTCCAAAAGTTGTGTCACCGTAGACAATCCACGGCGAAAGCCATGTTGGAAGGGCGTTAGGATAGACTCAGCGTCAAGGAACGATGTTATGTGTTTGAGAATAACGTGTTCAAGTATTTTAGATGCTGCGCACGTTATTGAGATAGGACTGAAATTAGCTGGATCATGCCTGTTTCCGGATTTGTGTACAGGAGTGATTCGAGCGGTCTTCCATTCTTTTGGAAGCCTACTAGTTGTTAGCGATTTGTCAAAGATTAAACATAAATACTTTGCGACCCATTCTGCGTACTTCTTCAGAAATGTGTTGGGAATATTATCAGGCCCAGAGCCTTTCTTGGCATCTAAATTAAGCAAAAGATTTAGGATGCCTGACTCAGTGATTGTAATAGGTTCTATATGTCTCTTAGCACATGCCTGCATATGAGGTGTACTGTTATCATCGCGTGTGAAGACTGATTGATCATAATTATTAAGAGCGTTCGCAGTAGCAAGGCTTTCGCTGGGGGAAGCTGTTTTTTCATCGGATGACTTGGGGTTGAGGTAGTTCCAGAATTCTGTAGGTGATGTTTTTATGAAGTTATTCAGTTTGTGACTAAAGAAATTTTCTCTTGCTGCCTTTAAAGTTACTTTTAGCCTAATGATGGCATCGTCAAGGTTGTTTTTTGTTGACGTAGTAAACTTTTTCTTAAGTGATTTTCTTAGTCGCTTCACTTTTTGTTTTGCATGAATGACGTCACGCGTGATCCATGGGTTATGTTTCTTTATCTTTTTTGCTTTTAAGGGTACGAACTTTTGAATGCAATGTGAGACAATATCTTTGAACGTATGTCATAATATTTCAATATCAGTTGAAGCCTGGTAGGAAGTTTCGGTGAAGGATGATAGTTCGTGTGAAAGGTGGTCGATAATGCTAGTATCGTCAGCATTGTGAAAGTCGGGAAAGGATTTAAGCACCGATTTGGAGCCTTTGTTGTTGACTGGTATACTACACATCAACATCTTGTGGTTCGATATTCCGTCTGTTACCTCTATTTTTATTTCTTCCAAGGGAAAGTGACTGCTCAAGAAAATCAGATCTAGTATGTTCCCACCAAACCCATGATTGCGAGTAGGCGTATTAACTGCTTGGTGTAAGTTGAAGTCTAACATAATATCTAAAATAACATCTGAATGGGCGGAATGGTGCGCCATTGTTAACCAGTTGATATCAGGTAGATTAAAATCCCCGAGAAGGATTACTCGGCCCTGTCGAAGGTGATTATGCATGTATTTGTACAACAAAAGCATGGTGTCAGTGTCAGCAGCGGGACTTCGATAAACACAACCGACAATTATTGAATAGCAGCTGAGTAAAAGCTTGCAGAATATTGCCTCTACTCCTTCAACATGAGGTAGTGGCGTAAAATTTAATTTTTTGCTTATTAGTAACGCAACTCCACCCCCACGTGTCTCTCTATCCTTGCGTAGAATCGCGTAATTCGGAGGAGTTACTTCCACATCTAGGATATCAGGGGATAGCCATGATTCAGTGATACCTACTAATTCTGGTTCTAGCGAAATGAGCAGATCTTCAAGGCAGTCTTTTATGTTTACGATGCTACGCGCATCGATGTTTAAAAACGTTATTTCTGAGTCATATTTTGGCGGCGCGGGTGCAATGTCCGTGCATCGTCTTGACTGTTTTTTGGCCAATCATCGGCGTTATAGCTAGATACCGCAGGAGCGATGTCATCTTTTTCGCTGTCCCAAATAAACAGTTCTCCGTTTATGCGCAGTTTGTCGTAGTTCATTATGACTTTATCTCCCGCATGTTTGAATTTCTTTGCACAGTTTCATAATTTCCTTCTTACATCACGTACTCGACTTGAGAAGTATTCGCTTATGGCAAAGCTAGAGCCTTTTAATTTGAAGCAGTTTTTAAGCACTCTGTTTTTGTCTCTGTGATCAAGCAGATTGAGTATAACTGGTCTAACCTTCTTTGTAGCTGGTTTGCCTAATCTATGAATTCTTTCTATAGCGACAGGTTCTGTTTTTAGGATGTCACTTATTATTTTCCCGTTAACAATGGTATCAAGCGAACTCGGGTCTTCATTTTTTTTTCTTCGGTGATACCATGTATAATGAGGTTATTTCTTCTAGACCGATTTTCTAAATCGTCTATTTTCATCTCTAGTGCAGATACGAGATGTCATAATGATGTGATTTCCCTCATGCACAATGATATCTCATTTTTAAGAGCAGGTAGGCTTTCTAACTTTTTGTCAATGGATGCCAATGTTACCTTTTTCATTTCTTTAACATCGTTTGCTATCTGCTGGAGCTGTTTGGAAAATTGCGTCATATCAGGTCCAGGGTTAGTCTCTACGTCACCAGCAAGAGGCAATAATTTCACAAGAAACGATCCCAAATCACAAAACATAGAACAAATCAGCCATGGACACGGCAGCACAACTATGTAAGGGTTGCTGGTTCGGAAGCACTTGCCGTAATTTTTCCTCACCTGCACGAGATAGATGAACGGATTAGCGAGACGCATCCCAGCCATGCTGCCGTGCCCATCACTTACATTTACTTACACATGTTCTACGCCGCTTTGATTTCGGTCTACAAGTCCCTCAAGTAATGTTGAATTCAGAACCTGTTACTTATTTAAACAAGCAAATAAGTTTATAGTTAAAAATGTTTAAACGAAAAAATAAACAATTCTTACCGTTGTCTGTCATAGCGAAAAGATGAGCCGTCGAACAACATCGTTATGAAATAAAATAACAATTGAACTGGGCCTACCCAACTATTAACGCATTGTTTGCACGTCGGAGTCATTCGTACTTGTCTACTGTAGTTTGTAAAATCACTGTTACTAACGCGAAAGCCCTAGACGCGTAACAAAATGCGAGAAGTGATCGTTGGTGTTGACATGAGTGATGCATACAGGTACAGTGATGACGTGACATAACGACGTCACGATGACGTCTTAAGTCACCTACACTTGTGACGTCACTAGGACGCCGCATACCTTCATGTCATATGATGTCATCACATAATGTCGTCACTTTGTCAATATGGCCGGATCACGCAGGAAAAACAAGACCAAGTGAGACGCAAGAGGCTTCAGTGCCTCCAATCCTGATGCAAAACCGCGTTGAAAACCTATTCGCAATCTATGCAAAACATCGTTGCAGTTTATGCAAAACTTCGTTGGATGCGGAAAGCCTTCGGAGGGTCAATCATGCAGGATCAATAGGTTGATTGATAAGAAACAGATAGGTTTCATCTTCTAGTCATCCTAAGTGAATACAAATCAGACCTTGTGACCTCTATATTTCGGTTACCTCAATAGGAAGCTTCTCGACGAACTTAAACGTATGCTTTGAAGTTCATAATGTCAAGTGGAGTGACGGAGCCTAGTTGTAGGCCATAGATTGGTAAAAAAAAAAAAACAGCGCGATACGGACAGCTGCTGTCTATCTGTCCGGCAGCAAATGACACATGACACATGTCATTTCAGCACAAGCTCCGAAGACATTCGATCGACGCGTAGAGAGTGGTCAGTTACAGCGAAGATTTCGAAGTTATTCTGCTAGTACTAGGCATGATGGGCTTTGACAGGATCCGAGCACGTTTACTGGCGTGCTTGTTTGTAGCAATCGCACGTAGCGAGACCGAGTTTCCCGAGCCAAGCAGCATAGTATTTCCTGAAGTGTACGAGCAAAGAACTGACGCTTCGGAAAAAGTTCTGGTTGTCGGTGACGGCTACTCCCTTAATCTAGTCAAAGCTTCGGTGCTCTCCGACCATGTTCTTCTCCGCGTTTATAGCGGGTCTCGTGTCATCAACAGATATGTGAGTATACAAGCTAATGTTTCGTGTTTTTACTGAAACGCTCCACATGACATTTAAATATTTCCGAACACATTTAATGAAGTGCTTCGACAACGCAAATTTTCAATACGTATGTCGAACCTAAGTACTAATTTCGTAAGCATCGCGCCAATAAGAGGGTTACTGCATCACACAAGAAACATTTTAGTAGGAAATGCCATAAGTATCACGGTACTCTAAAGAGCTCATTAACACGTCCCGTATTTCGGTCGGCCCCGCCACGGTGGTCTAGTGGCTAAGGTACTCAGCTGCTAACCCGCAGGTTGCGGGATCGAATCCCGGCTGTGGCGGCTGCGTTTTCAATGGAGGTGGAAATGTTGTAGGCCCGTGTGCTCAGATTTGGGTGCACGTTAAAGAAGCCCAGGTGGTCTAAATCTCCGGAGCCCTCCACTACAGCGTCTCTCATAATCACATGCTGGTTTTGGGACGTTAAACCCCAGATATCAATTGATCAATCAATCAATCAATCAATCAATCGTATTTTGGTCTGGCGTGATGGCGCTAGGTGTTAATGTGGTTATGAAGCTCGCGATTTGCCCAAAAGTTGTTGTTTCAATCTCCGTCATAGCGATTGTAGTTGCCGTTGGATGCGAAGATTATAGAAGGCCATGTAGTTCCATTTCAGTACACGCAAAGACAATCAGGTGGTCTGAATTTTTTAAGCTTTTGACTGCGACACGCCTCTAAATTATATATCTTGATTTAGGAGCGTAAAACACTGGGTATTAATCATTGTTCTCACATAAATAATCATCTACGTGTGCTGAGACAACAATGGTATGGCCATGAAAGTAGTACTCGCAGACCTTAGTAAAAGGCATCTGCTCGATGACGCAGAACCTGTCTTTCTTAGAGAATCGACGTTGTACTGCGTCGATTCTATAAGCGTTCTATATTCTCCTCACCAGAAGTAACTATTCTAAACTAGACAATATTTAGAGTTGCCTATGTTATACTTTGCACCTGAGCAGCATACGTCATTTTTTAGAGAACACGTCTGTTACACAAATGTGCACTGTTTCTACATCTGTCGTGTGCCATTTCCGCCGACGAACTTTTCTATAGATCTTGTAGACTATTTAATAAAATAACCTTTTATGGGGCACATTTCTTCATTACGTATGTCACTAAGCAAACACAATTCGATCTCATGCGCTTATTAGGGTGCTGTCGACTGTGCCAAATTTATGACACCAAGATTCACAAAGCCGATACAGTTACCATAACCATTTGTTAGCCTAATTCCCCTCCTTCTCGTGTAGTAACACTATGTGCATTTTTTTTATCACTGTCCACCTCAAAAATAGCTATTGTAAGCTAGAAAATATTTAGTGTTGTCTAAGTTATTCCTTGGACTAGAGAACTATACGTAATTTTATAACACGAAATCATCATTTAAGGTTGATGGACACTATTACGAAAGACATCTGTATCAGGACACCAGCAAAGAAGCCTCGCTGATTGTAAAACCACGGAGTGATGGTCACTATCACGTAGTAAGCACAGCCTTGTTTTTCAACCTTCTGCATGCCTGCTCACAAGTGTGAAATTTATTAACACAAGGCGTGTTGTTTGTACAGACCGGTCTTCTAAATTACACGCATCGAATAGAGCCTCTAACGAGCCAGGAAAGGTCTTCATCCGATAGAGCAGCTCACAAGATATCGAAGGTCACCTTTAAGGACGGAACACCAGACGCTGATTCTTTACTCGGTGAGTCGATCAGACTGTGAAACAATCGCACGGCCGCCACGTCTGCTCCGAGTAATAAGCTTTCATCTAACACTTTCAGTTAGAGCCATTTCTCATTGTCTTGCATAAATCAAGACAGTGAAAAATTAATTTGCAAAACTCAATGTGATGCAAGTAGGGAAGTATTGCTAAGAGTGTAACATGAATCGAATAGAATCAAGGACACGAATTATTTTCAGAATGTTACCCATCGGACATTTGACTGGCTACAGCACTGAGCTCTCTAACCAATGCACTGTTTAAAAGCGCGCCTTGCGTAAAGCTCCAACATGTGGCCACTATGTCAGACCACTCTTTAAATAAATCGGCCTTAGGAAAGCTTCGTACCATGGCCACCGTTTCCTCTCCTTCTCTACCCAGAATTCTTCGACTCCAGTCTGGTCACGTTACCTTTCTGTGTGTGAACACGCAAGCGTTGCACACGGTCCGCATGAAGAGCTTCACTGTGAAAATGGCTGAGTATCCCGTAACTAAGCCTATTCGTAATCATTAAATCACTTCCGTCAAGGCAGATTGGTCGGAGAAGCATATGCATGTGTGGCACGCAGGCCTGACAGCCGACGCGACGCAGGCCTGGTGGCTCACTTAGCTGGCATGAACCTGCTCTGAACTTAACATTCATAATAGCTTATTTTTAGAGCACTGGCACACTTACAAAAGGAGGGAACGACACCAGTGCTACTATCAACTCAAAGCTTTATTCAGAAAAGGAAAAAAATTATATACATTTTTAGATCCGCTGCCTGTTATGCATTCATACCAACTACCTCGTCTTGCAGTACTACAGAGAGGAGAGGTTAACAATCCCGCCGTGGTGGTCTAGTGGCTAAGGTACTCAGCTGCTGACCCGCAGGTCACGGGATAAAATCCTGGCTGCGCGGCTGCATTTCCGATGGAGGCGGAAATGTTGTAGGCCCGTGTGCTCATATTTGGGTGCACGTTAAAGAACCCCTGGTGGTCAGAATTTCTGGAGCTTTTCACTATGGCGTCTCTCATAATCATATGGTGGTTTTGGGACATTAAACCCCACATATCATTCAATCAAGCAGTATTACTCCAACTGAACAGTGTTGCAATATACAAGTTTCAACTCGGTCCCACACCGTTCACTCTGTGCCAGAGCCCGCCGGCGTTGCAATGCACCATGGTGCCATCTGGCGAAGAAGCGGTGCAAACTTTTGCCTACATTCGTGTGTAGGCGAAATTTAGCAAATGCGAGTGTACACATACGTGTGTAGTCACTGAAGTCCAGCGAAAAGTACGCCTGAAATTTTCGCTCCCACAAACGTCTCACTGTTTTCTTTCGTTGTGGTGAAAGTTGTCATATTTAAGGATGAACATTCCGAGTATTTGCAGACATCTGAGTGTGGCACCATCTCTCGGTTGCAGCAACGGCGTCCTGCCATAACAGAATAGAAAATAGGCGAAAACAGTTGTATCTATTCAAATAAGCTATACTTAAAAATGACTCCAGGATATGTACAGCAGAGACGTTTTGGAACATTTTGGTCAAAATTTGGTATCGCACTACGAAACTTGTAGCTTCCCGGGAGAATATAACATTACTCATTGGAAATAAATTGGACCTGTTTGTAAAATATTGAGTGCTTTGGGAAGGCAAGTGGTTTTTTGCGTGAAGCTCTTTTTAAAAAATGCTTAATTACGTCTCTGCTGTGTTTTGAAACCATGAGTCATTTTTGATAATTAGCTTGTTTCGTCAAAAAAAAATTTTTTGCGCCCATGTCCCATTCAGTTATGGCTGGCCGCCACTGTCACTGACGAGCAATGGTGCTCCGTGCAGATGTCTTCGAATCCTGGCCTTGATGTTGCATATTTTTGAGTACTTTGATACAGAGGTCAAAGTTGAGTGCGAATGGCTGAAAACACGCTTATTTATTACGCGTATGCCTCTTTTTCTGCCTGAATTTCAGCTCGTGGTCTCTATCACAGACGATATTGCTCATTTCGATGTGTAGTGAATTGTGTGCCTTTGCGCAGTCATCGCCGCGTAATATGTGGATCGCTGAGGCTGAAATGAAAGTTATTTTGTAGCATGTGTGAACGGAATCTTGATATAAATTAGCAGAACAGTATTCTTGTCCTTTTTATAAAGTGCATTTCACGTCACTTTTCAGTTGATGGGTACGAAGACGGAGCAACTTCAGCAATCAGTAGGTACTTCTAGAAATATTATCCACTCTGCGTTCGTTCCCCAAAACATTGTTTACTTGTTCAAAATCAGCTGGCGATATAGAGATTGTAATTTAAACACATGAGCAGAATACTAAAGGTCTAATCTTGCATCATTTCGCCGTAGTTGTGTGGAATTCGTTGAACATTTGGGTCGTGTTTTGCGGGCATTTGCGCGCTGCCTGCATTATAGGTATTGTTGATGCACAGCTAGTGGAGAGAAATTGTGGCTCTTACAAAGAGAGTGACTGCATAATTTTTTGCATCACTCCATTTGGCTGAGGGAAGTAATAGCTCTTGCATAGAGAGAAACAAAATTACTTAACCAAATTAAAAATACGAGATATTTGACAGTAGTTTAGTATTCATTGTAACGTCTTTTCATTTCCAATATGAAATTTTTGGCACGCTCCGAAAGGCAACGTTAGCTTGTCATGGTTTCGGAAAGTAAATGATGAAAAAGCAATTATGAACGACTCAGTGGCACAAAAACCTGAAATATTGCATAGCTCAGACTGTCAGACCACTGGAATTATTAACCCAATGTGGCAAATATTTTGGAGATCCCGCACATCTCACGTATTTTCATTTAATAAGTGTATTTCCCAGACTATATTTTATAAGTCATGCCATATGCTACAGTACCATGTGATCAAATCTCGCACGTTACCTGTTGTTTATGTTTTTAATGCTGGACTAGAAACCAGCCTTCTGTAACTATTGGTGCAGATATCAACTGCAATTGTGCAAAAAAATCAAGTTCATTCATTCATTCATCACGACAACAATCGGTGTTCGACTTAGCCACCATTTAGTGAAAACAATAATTTAGCAATCGTGGTGACGCGACCCGACTGGTGGCGTCACAACTGGGGTCTCGCAGTTACGGTATTACGCTTTATTGAAGAACAGTAAACTTTTTTCCCCCATTACTAGATATACGGGTGAGTGATATCACGTCAGAAATAAAATATCATGTACTTATCCACACTACGAAAATGTCACTAGTACTTTGTTTCAGATTGATTTGAATAGGTAGCCTGTAGGTGAATATTCCCTTGTTTTTCAATTGGCTACGTCAACAGCGGTCACAAGAGTCAATAGCGGCAGGTCGATGTCTTCTTGTGCTGATGGGTCACCTTAATGTAGAGAACCTGTCAGAGCCACGGTTTCCAATTTGCGAAAACAATACCGCACTACAGTTCAACGCTGATCTTGTGAAACGGGCTAATCAATGTGATATTCTCTATAAGAGTACCCGAAAGACAAACTTACACTAAGGCGATACAAGGATTTGACGTGAGTTATTAAGTTGTACTTGAAATTTTAGTGTGGTTTCTTTCACGAGCCCATGCTTATTGACATAGAGTAATATTAAGGTCAAAGTCGCTAACATGTCAACTCTCGATTTTCATGGGAGACTAAGTAGCAAGGCAAAATTTTCACGCTTGTCGGCACGTATTTCCAACAACACTCTTCATGTCTAGGCGGCATTGAATCAATGAAATTTTCTAAAAGTTGGTACGTTATGTCTGTGAACTCCTCGCAGAACAGTGTACTTCGTTTTTACCGACGAGCAAATATGTATGGCCTTGTACACGTCCTCACAATAAGTGCAGCCAGGGCATTTATGGCGGGCATTCACAGGTGGTGCCGCCACCCACAATTTCTTTTCGTGCCTTTTCGAGCTTACCGAGCTTCTTTTCGCGTATTAGTGGTATTTTCGGTGTTTTGAATGGGTAATTTAGTGATGCGCGGAAAAGCGTTTTTCTCTTTAGTAATTCTTTAAAACTATGTTTTTGTTTCTGTAATTAGCGTACGTGTGGCCCTTCTGAAAATTAGTGTTTAGTCAGTACCGCGTCTATAGAATGCAGCGCACAGTTATGAATGTTTAGAATAAAAACTTTCAATCACTTATACGATCATGAATTCCAATAAGCCCCTCTCACTTTTTCTCCTTATCACTTATTAAACTTGCTTCATTGTTAACTCTACAGAGGTATGCCAAGTGCCAGTTTTAACCAGTTAGTATACTTTGCAGTGTGGGTACCATAACCGTTATAGCATGTGGCTGAACACCGTGTATACTAGGCAGTATACCATGTACTTTTGTTAACCCTGTATTATACGTGAATGCATTTACAATGACTATTCTACTTACTGTGTGCTGCCCGTACGAGTTCATTATGTGTATGCGTTTGTTTTATTTATTCCAGCCCCACAAGAACGAGCTCTAACGAATTTCATCATAGAACTTTACTCTATCAGTGACTATCCACATACTACGCATTTTGGAGATGACAGAAAAAACAACATAGATTATTTGATGGCATTTTGGAACGGTGTAAGTGCTTGTTCGATTTTCTTTAAAGGGCTCCAGCAACACTTGTGCAAATATCCATGAAATGGATTCACTAAAAGAGCGTATTGCCTTACCGATTTACCTCCACAAAAATTTATGGAATCCGTCCAGTAGGAGCAGAGTTACGAATATTTGTCGCGCGCTGCAATTGTATTCTACTTCTCTCGTCCCTACGAAAGTGCTGGAAATTAGGTAGAGAGAGATGGCAAGGGGAAAGAAAATACGTCACGCGCATTTGATGACCTTGAGCACTTTTTCTCTCTTTTTTGGAATACGTGGCTTATCAGTACCATCACACACGCACGCATGGACAAGTCACGGCCTTCCGCGACCACCCTTGAAACAACCGAGTGCGCTATATATGCTCAAATCAACCAATGCATGGTGCAATGGCTGTGACGTGTGATATTTGAGCTTCTTCCGCCATTTGCCGACAAATTGGAAGGCAAATTAAAAATTTATGGTGCATTTCAGGCCATGTGCTGTGCTTTATTATAAGGCTCGAGCGTCCTAGGGAGCCTAGACTACCAATTCGGAGCTGTTTTCGACCATGCTAAAAATAGTTGTTGGGTCATTTTAAGTAACTTCTCGAACAGTGAAATTAACCTACTACATTATATGATACTGTAGTGCCACTACTATCTGTTCTCTTATACTTTCATAACGGCGAGCCTTTATTTGTATATCTCTCACAAAGATCGCACCACTGGTTTTGTTCAGGTTTGACGCAATCACATCATGGGCATCTACTGAGAAGGTTACCTGCTGTGATATGGATGTAGTAAAAAGCGAAGTCACGAAACTCACAGAGTTATAAGCATTTACAGAGGACTCGAAGCCCAAAGTCATCTGTTTTTTTCCCTTCATGTCAATCTACTGATCCTACACCACCACCCTCCGAAAACTTCTTGCACCTATCACGTGATTTCGCACGGCCTCCAGACCGCATGCAGCTAGCTCACGAGGTTTTGCACAACCATCCTAAATCGGCGAACATTTGACCAAGCTGCGATGTCGTGAGATGACGTCGTCATCTGAGGCCACGTAACGTGACGCCACAATGGCGCCTTAGTGACGGGGTGAAGAAATCACAAGTTTGCGCAATCAGCTGTGACGTCACGGTGTAATGTAGACGGTAATGAAGACGGTAACCATCTCGAGCTGAGGAGACTCTTCTATGCCGCCTGTGGCTTGGAGTGGCCTTCACGAACGCATACTCGTATCTCATCGGGATGGCCAGTTCTCCTACATGCACTTACTGCAGTTGCGAAGAAAACCATCGCGCACCTTCTGTGTGAGTGCACCCATTTCAACGCGCAAAGACAAGAACTCACTGCAGCTCTGGATAGACTAGACGATCGGCCTTTGTCGGAACAAAGGATTCTGGGTCATTGGCCGAGCCCATCCTCAGCCCAGAAGGCTTTGAAAGCTTTGCTGCGCTTTTTGCGGACAACTGGCCTCAGAGACAGACTTTAGTGTCTTATACACTTTGATGTCGCCTTTGCTCTGTCGCAATTTTTTTGTAATTTCTCGCTCTCTTCGCAACATTTCTTGTTAACATCTTTCATTCCCCTCACCCCTTTCCGCAGCACAGGGTAGCCAGCCGGTCTAAGAACTGGCTAGCCTCCCTGTCTTTTCCCATAAACTTTCTTCCTCTTTGCTCCACTCACGTTGTTGTTATCGCATTTTGTGAACCACCTGAGGCTCGCGCCTTAATGAGTGACTGTGCACCAAAAATATAAGATGCGTCAAATAAACAAATTCATTAGCATTTAATGAACACAATAGTGCAGTTACGTATTGAAACCGCAAAGCTTACTGCCAATGTATGTACACTCATTCGCTTTACGTGAACTTTTCCGTGAGACAGTTACAGCGAAGCGTTACATGCACATGAAATTGGATGGTTCAGGATACTCTGGTCATATAGGTGACTTTATGCCTTAGGGACCATTCTCGTCTCATTATTAAAGGAGCCCTGTTGAACGTTTCGAAGGTGGTCACAAATTGCGGCCGATTGGTAGTCGAGGCTCTAGGGGACATGTTAGCGAAATATTATATATGAGCACGCAGCGTTAACTTAACCATCAGATTTCAGACATCTAGAATTTCCTGTCTTTTTTTTGTCACATGTATACACAAAGCACACGGACTCTGTTATGGGCTTATATGAGCATCAATAGCGGGATATGCACTGCAGCAGCCATGGAGAGGCGCGACGTACCCACGCTGTGCTCTACACTAGCGTGTTTACAATTGCGCTCAAAATCAGCCATGTGCACAATGAAAACAACAACAAAGAGCATTCAAAGCCATGGTGTATGCTGAAGTATGAACCTTTTGTCATCAAGACCTCCCCCCTTCCTTATGAGGCTTTCAGTGTTCACCCGAGGACGAAAAAAGGAAAGAAAATGCTTGAAAGTTTGGATAAATATCCGTTACTCGGCTCGCATTTGAATGGTTCTAAAAATTATGGCGGAAGCTGTTTCAGGAGGCAAATAATTGTGGTAGTATGCTCAATTTATGACAACTTGGGCGAGTGTTGCAGAGTCCTTTTATTCAAATAAATATAGTCAACGAAAATTAAACCCCAAAGTTAGTTTAAACCTGCCATAAGAGAGATGGGCCGTTCTTACTTTTTTTAGATGAGAAAAAAATCTATCCATCCATCCAGTCCTAAATCAAAATGGTGAAAATGTTTCTGCCATTTAAGGAGACCCTTTGTTAAAGCTTAATATTAATGTCGCTATTGCAGGTGAGTCTGCGAATGCAACAACTCTATCCACCTGGTTTTATAGCTATTGTTGCTCTTGACATGGCCACAAGCGTAAGTATAATGCGTGTGATGATTTCTTTCATTTTTAACTAGTTCTACTTTCAGGAAATAGATGAAGAATACTTAGATCCATGGCAAGATAATAAGCTCGTCTCCAATGAAACTCTCGTAACGTTGCGCCAATATACTTGGTCGAACCGCGACGCACGAACAGCGGACGCCGTCTTCTTGGTCACCGGGTAAGTCACTTCTGGAAATTCGCGCGTGAAATCTGGCAAGTGCTAAAGCAGTCCACTAGCTGATAGTTCTTGCATGGTGCGAACAGTATATTAAATAAATAGCTTGCCGTTATCAAGCTTGACAACGTACGCTTTGTGGCTTAGTGCCTTGCGTCAGGCGCTGCTAATGGCGAGGTTGCCGGTTCGTCACCCCGCCATAAAACTTTCTGAACTTGTTTTTTTTTGCAATTTATTAGTATATATTTTACCATACGTCATATCCATGACGGAGATACGTCAGCGAAGCCGTGGTGGACCACGGCACAAAGCACTTTCATGTTTAAAAGCAAGTACTTTATTATCAACAGGTACGTTCCTCTAGTAAATATAAACCAAAGCTTAGCTTACTACAATTGCACAGTCGAATATGATCACCGGCACTCGAAGATAAAAAATTGAGGGTATGCGTAGTGTTTTGGCCTCAGAGTAATAATTATCGGGTTCGCTGTCGTCTACTTTTTTTTTTTACTACAAGGCTCTCGCCACTTCTCTATCGAAAATGATTTGCCACTTTTGTAGCCAACCCTCGTTGGTGACCGGTAAATGTCATGACCTCTGTTGTTATACGGGAAAAGTACGTGATAGCTGTGACATGAATTAGTGAATTATCTCATTTGTTTTGTTTTTTTAGAAGGAAGGGGGCAGGGTATTCAGCCTTTTTTCAAGCATATTCGTGCCTGCGATAGTAGCTCGGCGTTAATATATGCACTCACAAAACTGAAAAGGCGCATTCTAAGGTAGTGTCATCATCCAGACTTCAAATTTCTCGCCATGTACTTCAATGAGACAGCGGTGGGACAGAAAACTGTTGTCTTGAGAACAACGTCTTAGGTGCTTCACCCAAGGTGCTTCATCGACGTCCCGTGGCGTTAACGTCAACATGGGTGATGCAAAAAACACCACGTGGTGATATCACTTCATGCCCTAAGATGTATAGGCAAATAGATGTAGAACGCCTTCGCAAAATGTTTGAGAAATCTTTTGGCCTTGTCCCCTTTGAGTGTACACTAATTGCATCAGGCATTATAGCAGGCATTTTCATTCTGCTTTAGTTCAAAATTGATGTGCACCGACATTATAGAAATAAATGTTATTTGTCAAGATGAAGCGACATTGGGCGTTAGGTGCTTTCTATAGAAAACAAAAAGGTGCCAGGGTTTCTTATTTGCCTAATCCTACTTGAAAGTGAAAGTTTTTTTTTTCTTGCATATATTGGCCCTGAAGGACACTAAAGATGAACAGTGAATGCGTTTAGAATATTTCAAGAACTCGAGTGTCATTGCTTTCACCTCTCTTGGTCATTTATTAAAAGAAATAAACAGTCCACCACAGTGGATAAGTGGTTAAGGTGCTCAGCTGCGGATCCAGAAGTTGCGGGTTCGACCCCCGCGATGGCGGTCACAGTTTGGCGAAAGCGTAACGGTAGGGGCCCATGTACTTTACTATGATTTATTTGTGGAGTTTAACGTCCCAAAACCACCATATGATTATTAGAGACGCCGTAGTGGAAGACTCCGGAAATTATGACCACCTGGGGTTCTTTAACGTGCACCCAAATCTGAGCACACGGGAACTTTACTATGTCAACAGATGGTCAAAACTATCGGGGCCCTCGACTACGGCGTCTGTCATAATTGTATCGTGGTTTTCGGACGTAAGACCCTACATTTTGTTACTAAGGAGATAAACAGCCAAATATTAATTGTTTAATGCCTAAATAATGAAACAACCGAAGAAAATGAGAATGTAATTCATTTTCTAGCTTCAAATAGCAACCTTCAACTGACTCAAAACTTAAATTATCTGAAATGCATCTTTGATGCATAATTCTATGTATGTCGTGAATTCTCCACATGCCACAGAAGTGAGGACCTTGAGAAAAAAAAAAAGGTACTTCAGAACTACGCAACATGTCGTGTGCTGCGTCTTGACTGCGTACACACCAAATAAGCAAATTTATTGAAGATATAGCTTGCGTCAGCCAGGCGAGAAAGACCGAAATGAGTGCTCTTGCACACGCTTCGCGCTCACCGCCATCAGCTACAAAGTAATCGCTTCTAGCGTAAAATGCATTACACAAGATAACGCTGGATTTTTCATGCTGAACGCTGCGTTCCCCGTGAGTACATGACAGCCTATATTTAAGGTGGCACGCATTTCGTGACTTTCTAGCTTGGTTTTTTGGTATGCCGCTATTGATTCATTGATTGATTGATTGATTGATTGATATGCGGAATTTAGCGTCCCAAAACCACCATATGAATATGAGAGACGCCGTAGTGGAGGGCTCGGGCAATTTTGACCACCTGGGGTTCTTTAACGTGCACCCAAATCTGAGCACACGGGCTCACATTTCCGCCTCCATCGTAAATGCAGCCGCCGCAGTCGGGATTCAAACCCGCGCCCTGCGGGTCAGCAGCCGAGTACCTTAGCCACTAGACCACCGTGGCGGGGCATCGGTATGTCGCTAATTCGTGGCATTAGGCACTAAAGGGATGACTCTTAAATTTCATGCCCAAATCTTGGCGTTCGACTCAATGCATATGGAAGTGTACACGTCAGACTTGAGCTTGATCGGTGCGAAAAAAATTTCTAAAACATTTTCTATTGATTTTCGGTGCTCTCAGACAACAGTCCACATCTTTTTTGCAGGCTAGAAATTACCTATTACATAGTAGATACTGTAAAGAATCTACGACGCTGTGACCTTTCGTGCAAAATTTCGCACGAGACGTGGCGTGCAGCATTTTATTTTTGGCGGTCTTTTTGCTTACCGAACGTGTCTCTGAGTAAGACGTGATGATGTTGGGTCTCGAAAAAAGGTAATAACAAATAAGAGGAAACTTGTTTTTCGCTTCACATTTCCTTTAAATATAAGGAAGTCTATTTTCAAGGTCGTACGTGGCTCAAATTGAATGGTCCATCCATTGAGTTGGTGGTGCCTCCTGTGCTGTTCTGTATCTTCTTCTACCTTCTGTTGATTTCTTGTTTAAGAAACTTACACAGATCAAAAGAAGGTTCAAGTAGACTTTCGCCTTTGCAGTCATTTAAAGTGCTCAGCAACTCTCAAGTTTTCACCGGGTAGTTACAAGGTAGTAAAAGGTAATAGTATATTGACAACTCTAGCATTTACATCGTTATACCTATCTTTCAGACGAGACCTGGTGGATTTAACGTCTGCAGGTATAAGAAACAATACTGCAGGTAAGCTCACATACCACAAGGAACATGTATTTTCAATCATTTTCAATGAGCTTATTCATGGCACATACGGTGCAGTGTGCAATATGGGCCAAACATAGGGTGATTTTCACGTTTCGCCTTTAAAACTTAAAATCTATAGCACTCATGCCCAGATTTTTTATACTTTAATTTAGTTGCATTTTTCTAGATTTTTTGCTAAGGCACAAGTTGATTTTGTGCTCGTAACCAACAACGCCAACCCCGACACCGACGCTGACGCCGGACCTTCTGCGAAACGAGCTCTTTTACGTGTTATTAAGTTGGCTCGACTTCAAAAAAACAGCGTATGTCGCGAGCGACAGCACACGACGTTCGGTTTGCGAAAAAAAAAGACGAAGATGGGCACTGAGCTCATTAGGGCTCGGGCAGCGATAAAGAATTAAGAAAAAGGCCGGGCAGTTCCTTCTCAGTAAAAATATTACACCGCCTCAACACCCACATATTCGATGGTCGCAATGGCACGTCACATTATTATTATTATTATTATTATTATTACTATTATTATTATTATTATTATTATTGTTATTATTATTGTTATTATTATTATTATTATTATTATTATTATTATTATTATTATTATTATTATTATTATTATTATTATTATTATTATTATACAAAGAGTCGATTATGCAGCCTAGCTGTTTATATCCCTTGTATGTTTCAATGGGGAGTTTCTTGTCCTGCGACATCACATCAGCAGACGGGAATTTTTACAAAAACACGGGAAACACCAAGAGCGATTACAACGCTTGTTTGTTTTTATTTGCGTACATCAAGAGCACTTAGTGTCTATCTATATATCTATCTATCTAGGCAACTACAACGCAGTGCTCTCGTGATCACCCCTTTAACTTGGGGTACACCAAAATTAGTACGAGAGGGTAACATGGCTTGACGAATACAACACACTGGTCATCACATCGATAATGTCACAATGTCATCGCGTATGTCATAAAACTGTTTCCAAAATACAGTTGGCACGTACACGGGGGCGGGTATGTGCCACTGTTATGCGGGTATGTGCGAAACGTGATAAACATTTTATATCTATCCAGGAACGGCCAAAACACACATGGGTAATTTTAACGCTTGAGCGTCAAGAAAAAGCTGACATAGGCAGAGTGGACCAGACAACTGCAAAGAACAAATGTCAGTGTCGCAGCAGAAATTCAACCTCAGCATTCTGCTTAATAATCAAGTATTCTACCACAAGGCTACGCAAGGTCTCGGAAATACTTTGCAAATAGACCTTAGTGTTCGGCAAACGCCAACTCTGGTTGCACTACTGGCTATCAAATTTTATGAACATTACATATGTACTCCTACAATACAGCCATAATGTCGTATTAATGTCAGTTGTAGTTAGGCGTAATCCGTTGAGGTTGATTGGTGTAGCAGTGTTCAGGGCTACCATTCTCGTGAGCACCAGCGGAAACACCAGCGCTTCACATCAGCGCTTCATGTCAGCGCTTCACATCAGCTTACCGCTTCTGCTGCTGCTAATATCCATGTTGTCTGTTGGCATCGTCACGCAGCGACAAACAACTGCTAATGAAAAACATACGTGGTTGTTTAACGCATGTGTGTGCGTGAATCTGTATGTATATTGAGCGCCACTTCATGAAGTTTCGTTCAGTGAGAAAATTAAAGCTCATTCACCTTTTATCTAGGAGCTTCACACAGCATCGATTCCCGAGGTACGTGGGAACTGCCAAATTTGTCTGTTTTCGGAGATTTTTAGTACCCTTCTAAAGAACCTCGTTTGGTCGAAATTATTCGGAGCCCCCCACTAATGCAGTGTTCATAGCACGAGTCCCTTCGGCAAGCCAAACCACACACCCCAGTGAAATAACATTGCGCTCTTGTGATGCAGGTGTAGCCTACCTGGGCCAAGCATGCAGACTTTACAAAGTCGGAATAGCCGAGGACGATGCGGGTCTTTTTTCGGGAGTACACTCTGCGGCCCACGAATTGGGACACTTGTGAGTATATGGTGTGTTGCTGAGTCGGGTAGATGTTCACAGCTGGAAACTGCGCGACAAAGTGCTGGGCATTAACCTGCTTTTTTAGATGTGAACCAGCACTTGCTAGGTGTTGTGTCCGTCCCTCGGCGACCGTCGACTTGCCCACTGCGCATGCGCCAGCTTCCCTCCTCTCCTCGCACGAGCACGAGGATGTAGGAGGACCCTCTCATTGCGTGAGAGCGAGGAGATGGCGAAGTGCTGCTTCCGCTTCATTTCTCTCCTATTGTTTATTTCCTCGCCATAGCTATGCACTCCTATATAATGTGGCACGCATTCACTCGGTTGCACTCTTCTAGCAGCGCTGGGTGTTCACTTTCCGGCACACACGCGGTAATACAAACAAATGGGAGGAGGGTAACATAAGCGATACACAATATATGCGCACAACTTCACACATAAACAAAACATGCACGGAAGCATACAAATGGTAACAAACACAAGTGCTGCTTCGCATTCCCACATGGTTCGTTTTAGTGCAAGGTGGTGCAATTTTTTTAATATAAGGTTTTGTTGTTGCTTTCTGCCGCTGTCCACCTTCGTCAACTCCTACTCTCCGTTTTACCACGGGGTTCACAAAAGTTAACTTGTGCGTATTTATGAGTGCGAACCTAAAATATGCTTTAATGCTTGAACTTTTAATCTCGACTTACGCACCCGTAATACTTCACACACAGGGTGTTTCAGCAAGCATACTATCGGCCGTAAATGTTTGCGGGATCTGCAACACGTAGTTAAGCGACGATGAACTGCACTGCTGCGTCCCCTACCGTAACATAGCGCGGTAAAGAGGCTATTTGTCATGGCCCCGGAGACCAGTTTCGGCAACGGTGCGCTGGCGGCACGAGTTCCGGAGGACACAGCCGATAGCCTCGACCCACCGCCGTGTGACGATAGGGGACGCAGCAAAGTAGTTTTTCCTCGCTCTATCATAAAATGCAAACCACACAAATTTTTGCGGATGGCTGTACCTATAACTTTTTTTCTGTTTGTGTGCGATGGGCACAGCTCGTTTTAGAAATCTTTGGAAAATTAGTCTTCGCACTGAACTATTTTAAAACTATCCGAGGTGACAATTAGACACTTGCTAATTGTTAAGCTTGATTTAATACAAAGTATGCTTTACTCCTGGCATCTGTATCAGCTAGGTTTACTAAGATACGTACAGCTTCCGCATCAATGTTCAATAGAAGCATAATGAATCCTTCCTTCCATCTTTCTACCTTCTCTAAAAGTTGGGTACTTGATCTCAAACTTGCTTTTTGTAGGTTATCATCCCATCATGATGGCGAAGGCTCCTCAAGCGGCTGCCCGGCGAAAGACGGCTACCTAATGAACCCGTACACTAGCGGAAGGAACCTTTCCCATTTCTCCAACTGCAGCAAGAAAGCCATCGCTGCATTTCTACAGTGGGTGACATCATACGTACAGTCTACTGATGCTTTAGAGAAGTAAACCACACCTGCTTCATAAGCAAACAAGAAGAAAGTAATATGAACTTGTCATGAAATTTCAATGCAGAAGATGCAAAGACAGAACGAACGAGAAGGCAGTGTCGTAGGGGTGCTCTGGAGAGGGGATAAACAATCGGAAGCCACGTTGCGTGCGAGTATCATAGGCGCGGTTCTATAAGAGGAAGCAGGCTGATGTTGTAAGCATGTAGTTTCTATTAAGTTCACTGGAGGGAACTCTGATGTACGTGTCTATGGGGACTGCAATGCACGGCGCTTCAAAGAGCACGGGGATGGTGGGAAGAACACGGATTTGTCTAATCTTCATTCTTCTGTATCAGCTTGGCTTCGCGCGGCATAGAGCTGCCTTGCCATGAAACGACAATCAGCGAATTTCCTGCAGTTACACTTAGCCACCTTAAACATTTAGGTTCACCATTTCAAATCAGGTCATGCAGTTTACAATGGTTCGTTTTTCCATCCGAAACAAAATCCCAACACAGCAATAAACGAAGCCACAAGTGCGTTCGAAGTTCGCAAACAAAAAGACTCGACAAATCCATGTACTACCAGTCATTGCCAAGGTCGCTGAGCGATCGCAGTGCCAGAGTCCCTTCCAGTTAGTTTCAGGAAGGTGTACCGGTGTAACAGCGGAAGTTGGTGTGCAGCGCGTTCTTTCCGAAGATGGACAAGACTTCACGCACACTCGAAGGAGAAGCAAGCGGTCCCCGATAGTTCGGACGAGAGCACCAATATGCTTATGTAGCTTTCACTGCGTGTAATGGGCTGCGCTTTATTGTGGTCTCCGTGCCTAATTAGTCTTGCCACTCTATGTAAACTTCATTTAAGGCTCCCAGGCGCAGGTGCGAAAGAGTTGCTGCGAAAAGAGAAACGTGGTGACAGGGCAGGGCATTGCGTTTGCTAAGCATTCACTTAGAGTGTAGCTACCCATGTATATTTGCGTTGCATGCGTAGTCATTCTAGGGATGTGTTCAATAGAACATGGGCTATTCGACTTGTATTATTGTTTCTATTCAATGGTTTTATGATTACTGATAATGTGTATTTATTAGGTGTACATCTTCAAGATATACAACCACTCACTTCTTACAATCGTTCATGAAAGAGCGTCAAGACTCAAAGAGGGCAATCTCGGGGTTTTAAGGGGAGAAAATACGTGGTGGATCTTCAAGTCAGCTGTGAAGAATAGATAATGCACCAAGTGACGACACTTCAGCAAGCGTTTCGTACAGGACCGGTCACTCATACTGCTTAAAGGACCACCGCAAGCGCCGTCATCGAGCTTTATTGCCCAATGACACATTGCCACTGCCCGGTCAAGTATTGAGTGGCGAGGAGTACTGCAAGAAACATTTTTCACACCCTAACGTCACCTACGTCAAGGTAACGCATGCAGCATTTTCATAAAATTTCACCATGCGTTCGACTTGAAATTTGTGATCGTTTGTTTGAGAATTTTTGCCTGAATAGGTGGACAATGCGGTGAGAAAAAAAAATAAGTGAAGACAGGAGCTATAAAGCAGAGAGTGATTCACAGGTTGATTCGAAGGTGATTTAAATACCTGGCGCTTGTGCTGAAGTGACATCAAAGAGGAACACCATTTTTCTCTCATTTGTAAATTACTTTTTCACAATTTCAAAATCATCATGCAAGCCGCGATAAGACACTTCGTGAACTAGGAAACGTCAAAAAATGCGGTTGGTGACGCCACGTTGAAATACCTGCACTGAGCGCCAAAACTTCGTAAATTTCGATGGTTTTATCATCAGGGCTTGTGCGTGTTTTCTCTTTCTTTGTTGTGTGTATGTGTTTGCGCTGTAAAAGTACCTCTATGATCATGAACCAACTAGGTCTAAAAGAAGTTTTACTGAAGTATCTTTTTCTGATGGTGTGAAATCTTGCGCACATACGGTACAACACTGGTTCTCCCCGCATCGAGCTCACCATTGTCCAGCGGCTGTATTAGCCTACGTGAACTATGTAACAAGTTTCAGAAACATGCACTAACACCGGCCGAATAGCCTGCGATGGATGAGCGCTTGCATTGTCCTGCAAACGTAGCAACCATCGCGATGTGGCAGGACTTCATCGGGGCATTCTTAATCCACAGCCTGGCAATCTCTCGTTTAATTAGCTGTGAATGCGCTAAATTTCCCTGCAGTAGAGGCTTTTCTGACCGCGGTTCATAGCATCAGCAAGTATGCTGTAATGAACAGAACAGACAAAGGACGAGAAAGCGGATTGAGCCTTCTTGCAGTATTTCACACGTGGCGTCAAGTGTTACTAGACACATCCTAATGACTGGCATAATTTCTACTACCTGACATTCAACGTTGACTGAGGCACACTTAAGGAAAAACAAGTCATCATTGACATAACGAATAGCTTTGCGCACTCTCGTTCGTCTGAAAGAGCTTGCCGGACAGAATAACATAAAGTCGGGCGAGCGAAAAATCGCCAAGTATGGGTGCAATGCACGAACCTATACATACCCTCTCGCTTTTTCTTCACGCTCAAACAGAGGTGCACTGTAACCTTACGATTTCATCATGCACCAGCTCGCCCGATCTGCAATATTTATACTAAAATATGTGTGGTAAAGTACCCCAAGAATGACTATATCGTTTTTTTAAATGAAGCATATGGTCTGCTAATGGGGCCAGAGACGGGAAATGTCGTCGAGCCAATGCTGGCAAACTACGACCGATAGACGTTCAAGCTCGTGACGTCATGCACGCCAATTTTGGTGCAGAATGTAGACGTTGTAATTTTACCTTGATTTTCTCCTCTCATAAGGGAGTTACAATAGTAAGATTAACGGCTTTAAATAACACTTTACTAATCTATGCTAATTCATTTTTTTTTTATTTCAGTGTCCCTTTAAGGAAGGAATAGATACTTTTGCTGAATAGTGCAGTGCTGATAGCGATAACAGAACGGTACAACTGTGCAAAGTATAGTTCGGGTTTTTATTGGTCTACACAGAGGTGCGAACATTCACTCACAAAATATTAAGCATGTTGTCACGCGCCCACATGCCAGAGGCAAAGATGATTACACGAGAAAGAACAGATGTGACAGCCAGTATTGTGAATACTAGTTGTCACAATGTCAATTTAGCATCCGATGTGTGAAACGATTAGGAAGGATTAGAGGTGTGAAGCGTTAATTGGTAATGAATTAAAGGACAATGAAATTTATTCGATGTAAATAAAAGAAAATTTTAGGGGAATCACATTCTAGTTTTAATGATGGTAATTTAGTTAGTGCTTTGCGAAAGCATAGCCTTGTGCCCACGATCTCAGTATTGTTAAATTAAATGTATATAAATATTTGGTAATATTTTTTATCATCACTTTAGACATCGGAGAAATCAAATTAGTCCGTATGTCTAGAAGTAACCATGGTATTTAGATCGGAAAGTATAGTTGTCAAAGACATATAATAGTGATTTCGTCCGTGTCACAGACTTCCAAAGACGAATATTCTATAACTTACAGTGGGACTCAGATCTCTGGAAATGCAAGTTTCGGTGCTTTTTGTATGTGAAAGAGGATGGAAAACCTCAATATGCCATCAGATCTGCACTTGATGGAACTCCGTGTAACAGGTTTCAACCAGAGATGGTAATATAGTCTTTATTACACATACCTGAAATAGGTTTGTTAACAAAACTATGGAAGCTTGTTATTATAATATTCCGTGTTAGCGTTCCCCACCTGCTGTTTTTTTAAATATTGTTCGTGCCTGCAGCTTACGGGCGCAACAGTGATAATAATTATCTTGGGAGAGTGATTGATTGACACGTTCCAAGGCATACGGCGTGGGCACGATATGGGGATAGGGGGTCCCCTTTATCGTCTAAGGTAGGAGTGCCATGCCTTCCCTCTGCCTTTGCCTACTCAGACCTGTTCATTCGTGATACAAAGTGAAGCCTCGCCAAAATGGCGATCGCGAAATTCTGGCAATCCATATTCAGAAACGGGGAGAGGGCTATGGCGTCCGCGCGTGGACCTTCTTTTTACTGTTGTTTCTGGTACTCAATTACTTATCTTAAAAATCGAAGTTAAGGTTACGGACATGCATGTTTTTTATGAAAATGATGGAGGATGATGCATAAAATACTTAGTTCAAATTTCAGATCAGGGAATCTATAGGAACCAGGGGCAGCCATTGTGGGAAGCCCGTCATCACTTCGCTTTTATTTTTGCATCCGCCGCGAACTTTCGTTTCGTTCGAACTCGAACGTCATGTAGCGAGAGGGAAGGGTAGAAAATGGTAGTGGAAAATTAAACATAAAAAAACAAAAAGGAAGAAAGGCTAGAAGCTGGTTGGTGGGGTCCCTAATATAGGGCTCTACTGCCTTCAGCCGCCCGCCATGCCTGGTTCAGGAGCGCCACGTGGGCCTCCTTTTCCTCACTGGCGAGCAAGGTCTCCCGCTGCTTCGTCCTGAATTTTTGCGGCGGTCTCTGAGGCGCATTAATTCTGGGTGGCTTTAATTGACATTCCCATGTAATGTCAGAAAGCGTTGGCTGTCTTCCACTCCACGGGCGAGAACCGGCGTATGCGGTTGAATAGATGGCATGTTTTCATGAAGGCGCTGGGATGAGATCTCTTTTTTCCCCTAATGGGAAGCCCCGCTCACGTCTACGATTCAGGGTGAACATCGCTACAGCTGTACCACCGCGACGAAACAAAAAGTCGCGGAGTGTGGTTGTGTTCGTCGCTGTTATATCTCTGTGCACAATCATTAAGCTCTATACCCTCGAAGTTTGAGGGGAGTTCGCGCAGTTGGACAGTAGCCATTCCAGTATGTCATCCTTTTTTGCTCAAATGCAAATGTTTGACAGGAAGTTCACTCTAGGAGCCAAATTTCGGAAATGGTCTAGCTAGACGACCATCGTGCTTTCTCAGAGGACATGTCCTTTAAGAGACGCTAAACGTATCATTTATAGAATTTAAATGGGTACCAGAGTCTCAGTTCGCGAAAACTACATAGGTCGACAATTTTTAACTTATGTATGGAAGGCGTCTTAAACAGTGTTTTGTAACAAGAAAAAAATGTGCTCGAAAAAAAAAACACTAACCTTAGTAGTACATCAGCTTGCATCAAAAACAAGTACCATATTCTTACTGAGCACCACTCTCTCAGAAAATGTAAACCTTTAGCTTGCGTGAAGCGAATAGTTGTTTACGTAAGCTTGCCGAAGTACTACTGACAAGTTACTGAAACTTCGCGAAGTAGTGTACATAGCAACAATTTTAACCGCTTGATTATTCATTCGTGAAGTTTACAGTATAGTCTTGACTCGGCTTATGGCTATCTTCGCCAACTCGGTAGCCTTCTGTTTACCCAACGCCTTGTGGTTTAGATTCACGATTTCCAACATTTTCTCATTATTTGCTTCCATTGGGCTAAACAGTGTTTGCTTCCAACATCGACAACTTCAATTAAAATACAACTTGCAATATTTATCTCATATTTTTTAAATACCACTCATTTTAATTGTGTCAGTAAACGTTCAGCACAAAAATTCACTCCTGCACATTTAAGTGGATTATCCAGATATAATGGTTTTCATATATTCTGAAATATACAGCGCAGTCTCGCAGCCGAGGGCTACTGCCGTTGAAAACCCGACAGCTTATGGAAGGTTATCAAAACTTTAACATTTTATTCAAATGTTTTGCCTATAATTTTTTTCAAATGTTTATTTATTCATCTGAACAAAACATTTTCCTCAGAAAAAGATCTTTGTGGCATAGAAACTAATTTCGCTTTGCCTACGACATCTTTTTCAGAAATGCAAGAACACCATGTGCGTTTCAAAGTAGTCGTCTATCAGCTGTGCTTGTAACAGATAATTTATTCTATCATCTTGTTGTCCAAAGAAGCGGAGGCAATAACGAACGCACATGGGAACTGATATCCAATAATTGCCACAGGCTGAGGCACTTCTTTGTGTCAAATTCTGGAATACTGATGCCTCACTTATGTGCATTTATTACACCCGCGTTTTTTAAGAGACCTAATATTAATAAAGCATTTTTCATATTCTAAATGTGTTCAAAAAGTGCAGGCTCTACACAGGCTTTTATAGTCATATTATTTGTAAAAAATACACCTAAATTTCTCTAGTTCGTTGTAGTATGAAACACAAAGGCAATTACAGGTAAGAGCCTTCCTAGATGACGTACGAGCCTCACAAATCGGTGTAATGAGTGAGAAATATTTTAATGGGGAGCTGGAGAGGTTTGCCTGGTTTTTCACCTGGCAGTCTACTTGAGGTGCCGGGGGATGACTATGATATATACAATGATAAACACACAACACATACAGTTACATACACGCATAACAGTCACATAACATACAGTCACTCACACGCAATGCACTATTTACAAGGTTTTGTTCAAGCCTGTGGCCCGCAAGAATGTCACTTCGCTTCCAGAGCACGTTCGCTGATTTCTCACCGTGGGATTCAATAACAATAGGTGAGAGTGCTACGTTGGCCACGTCAGCTATGCCATAATAATACATAATAAACCAACTGCACAATTACTTCATTATCAATGCACCGCGAAATATCACCTCCAATCCACAAGCTCTGCTGTGACCAAGTCTTGCGGGACTTGCAAGCTGCGCAATTTTTTTATTGGGGTTGAAGTGAGTTCAATATGGATGGTTTAGCAAAACCCATCATATCGATAGGCGATATATTAATAACAGGAAATGCCAACAAAAATGAAATATTTTAAAATTTCACCTGTTTTCATTTTTTAATACACAAGTAGATATAACTTCCGTGCCGAAGACTGTACGTCCAGACCTTTACAAAGCTCTAAATATTTTCACTTTTCACCGGCTTCTCTTTTTTTCTTTTCAACATCTTAAAATGTGTTAGCGAGAAAGCATTTGTGAAATAGAAAAACAAAAGAACTCAGAAAACGTTAATGAAATCCAAAAACACATTAATTTGCATCAATCATAAACACAAAATTCTTACACACCGAATCTTTTCCGGTCCTTCAAGTCATAAAAAGCGGATGTTTAGCTCACGTGAAACAAATGAATGTTTAAGAAAAAAAGTACTCAAACGTAGGTTCTCACAGGCTGAGTCTCCCTAAAAACGTTGTATAGCACATCAATTTCAACCGATCTTTTACTGACGTACGCGACATTGATGGAGCTCTGTTAAAACTATTCTCAGCTGTTTTAAAAAAGTGAAGCTCCTTACATAGCATTTTCAAATATTCCATACACTCTTCAAACAATCATGACATCAACAAAAAAGAAATTTTCGTCAGGCTGTATATATTTTCTTCCTTTAATTACACCCGTGTTAGTGTGAACTCCTGCAGTAAATCCCGAGCAACCTAATGTATTCATGCTGGTTTATTTATATAAACTTCCGACATTAGGCTTACATAACTTGAGGTTTCAGCACAGGCTTTTCGGAAAGTATTGACATCACAAAAAACTCATGAGTGCTAACTAGAAATTATTATATCTTTGGGGGTTGTTTAAAAAGTAAGGTACGTATCATCACCCAGAAATAAGTATTCGTGAGTAAAAGTTTTCATTGGCGGGATTAGTTTAGTACAATCTAACTTATATTTTTTACATATTCACTAGAAATGTTTAGGCACTTTTTTACGACAGCTCAATTTCTTTATACTTTCTGCATAGAAACAAGCTCGCCACCTGGGAATATATTGGTGTTTGAGCTGGTCGGTAAACATTTTTGCCACCTATCTTGCGCAAACCTTGTGGAATCGTAGTTTTTCAGTCACAGTCCGGTTAGTCATAGTGCGGCCAACAAAAATCAATTTATCTAACAGACCATGAAATCTCAGTCGTCGATGTATTGGCAGTTCGCTGTCCCCTTGTCAAACAGTTACATTATCTTAACGCTGAGTCTGCCACTACACTCTTCGTTCGTGCACTTCGCGCGGTCGTTTTCAAACTCTAACCACTAAAATTCTGACATTTCCTTAACCTATCACTGCAGGTTCATTAACTAGGTACAATCTCCTATGAGTATGAGCAGCTTATGATTTTTGCATTGAAAATTTGAATTACAGCTCGCAGCTCACACGTGGAGGACCCTATTTTCGCGGACAGATGTCTCCAGACCCCGTCGAGCAGACAACTATTAGGCCTGAACAATACCTTAAATACTTTCGAGAGTAATTGATAGATGACGCTGCACAAGTACAGATTTACTCTGACATGTAAATATTTCAATATTACCAAATGACCCTAAATTTTTCATTCACCCTAGTATTTTACCTTGTCGATAGCTTCCAGGTTTCTTTTTATGCATTTTCAAGTAATAACTTTCTCTTGAAAAACTTTTGCTGGAAATATCCCAATTCCTTTTTATCTGTGCTTTTTATTTCAGAAATGCAAGAACACCAAGTGTGTCTAGCAGTAGCAGTTGATCATCACTACCATTAACAGAAGCGTGTATTTTATGCTTTCGCCTAATATTCTGAAAGTGCTCAAGTAATATCTAATGCACCATGGAATTGTAAGAGATGGATATTATGCCCTGAATGCTGCACTGCCCAGGCGTCAAATAATGATTGACTCACAGATCGCGGGTGTCCTTTTATTACACCCGTATATATTTAACCTTCACATAAACAAAGTACTCCTGAAAGTGTATACTCATGCAGGACCAATACTGGGCCCTCGCGTGTAGTCAGGCTTGTTTCTTGCTATTATGAATACACCTCGGTCTTCCAGGTTCGTGGCTGTAATTTGCTATACCAAGCCGTTTAAACTGGAAAAGTTGAAGCAGACAAAGTTTTAGAAGTATTTTGGCTTAGTATTCAGAAAATTATTATGACGATTTAATGAATTACTTGTATCCAACATCCGCATTATAAAGCACAGCGCACGAAAACACTACATAAACGAGCGAAAATATCTTGCTATTGAGGGCGGAAATTCGCCTTTAGTGGAAAATATACATACCGGATCAAATATATATTATGGACCGGATGAATCGTGCGTTTCTTGCAGCAGCAACACATTCTCTGGCATAAATAAACAATGAATGTGTGAACAATCAAATGATTCATTTATTTCATTTGTTTTTTTCTCTAATCACTCTGCTTAAGTTAAATATTCTTATTCCAGCATTCACTTGAAACAAATGCTAAGACAGGAGCGAAAAAGCCGCTGTATATATCATAGAGGCTTGACAAAGGCCCCTGCCTCTACAGAATTTTGCAGCAGACAACACATGCACACACAAAAAAAACTGCAATTTATTGGTATACAGTTTATCTATTGAAAAAAGGAAATGTAAAAACAGACAAATAGACCACTGGCATGTGTTTTTCAAATTTACAGCATTAAAGAAATCTCTTTCTCTCTCTCTCTCTCTCTCTCTCTTTTGCATAGAAGGCGCTTTCTTTGCGAACTGTACACAACCACTTCGAACACAATCGTAAAAAAATGTAGCGTGGTGAAACCATACAGATTTCTAGGCACATAAGAGCAAGTAAGATGACTTCCACAAATACCCGAAATAGAAGATGTGCCATACCTAAGAAACCAGCAAGACAAAGTAATTACTCACATACAATTACTAACATGTAAGCGCACGGCTAAGAAAATACTGCTTTAGCATTCGACTCGAAGTGATATTTAGATTAATTAATGTTTTCTTGTGAAGATCGTTAAGCAGTTGTAATATTCGGTTTGGTAGCCGGTCTTTTCCATGATTGGTTTGCGAAAAACGGGCAGCCCAAGTGCACGCTCTCGAATGTCATATTTGAGGTGATGTGGTTTACATAGGTTACAAAGATGAATGAGTTCAGTGTGGCCTCGTTTAACGCTTTCTTTATAATTCATCGGAAGGTAAAACTCATAAGTGCAATGAAATGGGAGAACGTTGAGCTGAGCAAAGGATGGACTTGTTGGGTTGTCGTAAGAAACACGTGCAGCATGCCGTATTGCTTTTTTGTAGCATAAATAGTACCTTAACATTTTTCTGTAATATTGTTCGCCATACTAAATGACAATGATTAGCATGTTAAATAAATGTTGTATTATACAACTGAAGCCGTATTTTTGATGGTAGAAAAACTCGAAGCCTACACAGTGCGCCGCATGCTTTTGCCATACGCGTTCCAATGCGTTTAATGTGTTTCTCGCACAGTAACTGCTTATTAAAGATTACACCTAGCGTTTTCATGTCAGCCATGACGTCGATTCGTTCTGCTTGATCGGTAGAATATGTCTGGATTACAATCTACGTGTTTTGGGGCTTGGTGGAAAAAGAATAGCTTTTGTAGAACTCATTTTGAACATCTCTTGAACCTACCTATTTATTCAGTTCTGAAAAAAAAAACATATTCAGTTAGAGTAGGAGTCGGCAAACTTTAGAGGTGGAGATTAATTTCGCATAGAGCTGATAGGGCGGGATGTGCCCAGGAGTAAGTCGAGTGGAGGGAATATGGTTGCAGCCAACTCTGCATGCAAGATGCACGCACTGTTGTGTCTTTTTAACAGTGAAGCGTTCAAGCTAGCCGCAGAAAGTGCACTGTGACGCAATACCAGCCACGTTATAGTAATAGCAGCCAGCAATGCAGCAGCTCACCACAGCTGGATGTGACGTCACGCTTCTCTTTTCTCAACAATCGTGCTTCAATCTTGCATTAAAGGTTTTACTGCGCGTATTCGAGGCAGCGTAGCTGGCACTAAGCCACGCCCACCAATAAGAACGCTGTGTGTAGCCAGCGCTTTCGCCACCGTTCCAAGACTGCTTTGCGAGCCCGCAAACGGCGCCACCATCTGCGCGTGGCTGCGCATGTGACGGTACGTTACCGCTGCGTGACTCAACTTAGCTTCGGCCACCCACACCGACATTACGTGCAGCCGCTCTACTTAGCCAGTCGTGACGAAAAGATTAGCCGACCTTGCGGGGCCACACTTGATGGGGTCGAGTAAGACTAGTTCGCCTTGGCCTTACACAACGTGAAGTTGCTCGAAAGCCACACTGCGGCCATTTGGATATGCTTAACCGAGACGTGAGGTCTCTTCGTTTTGGCTGCACCGGCTGAACCAGTTCAAAGGGTGCAGCACCTTCGTCCTCGTTTTGCCGGAGCAGCGCGCGCCCTCTGTCGCACCCTCTGCACTGGCTCCCTCGTTTTGTCTAGGTGTAAGCCTAGTTCCTGACGAGTTCTGTACCGGCGTGCACGCACTCCAAAGCAGGTGCAGAGTAGTGCAGCATGGCGGGCGTCCCCCCAAGGCCAGAGCAGACGACGTTGCAAATAGTTGTTCAGGGCGTTCAAAAGGAAGTTAAGGCACTTCACAATCCCGACGGGTCATTTATGACGGACGCCAACGGTTACGTCTATGAGGCATCAGGTAAGTCAGGCTGCATGCATTGCCAAAAAACGTGGTTAGCGGCCAGGAGTCGTAGTCGGTCAGCAAACAGCCTCGTAGCATTGCTTATGCTATGTCGGTATTTTTAATCTTGGTTTTCGCCCTTGCAGACGGCAAGCGCGTTACGTTGCGGTTCATGGCAGGGAATCGTGAAAATGACCCCCCTCCGGCACAACCGCCGACGCCTTCTCCTGCCTGCGACGGCGACGTTGACAGCGATGGGGCTTTAGCCGCATTTCCAGCAGCAGCCGCGTCGGCTGAAGATGTGGAAGAGCTTTGGAGCGCCCGAAAAACAAGGTTCTTCATCGCCAAATACTCGGAAATGAAGGACTTGGTGGGAAAAACCAGGGCACTTCGGTATGTCATCCTATGTCCAAAATTATTTGCAGCTTTTTATTATTCCGTTTCACTCTAGGCAAGCACCAACAAGATAAGGTGCAGCACCTCCAAGCTCAAGCCATGTTGCAAGTGTAGTGCTGCCTTGAGAATTTGCACTAGAGGGAATTGCATGTTGTTATTCTGAGGCACATCTCTAGCAAGTCTCGCCCTGCAGTCCTTGTGTCTTCACTGTCTGTCCGCATTTCTCTCGCACTGCCACTTTTCAAGATGGTGCAGCTCATTGTTAAAAGAGATATGCTTCTTGACACGTGCTACCCTATCTTTGAACCTAGACTGCGCCGTCGTGTCAGCAAACAAGGTTGCGCAGCTGCATGTTTTACAATGCAAAGACAGGTTAGAATATGGCTGTCTCCTTAGTGAAGCTTTATGATCCAAAAGAGTGATTTACACAATGTTCAACTTCTCCAACATAATGCTTCCCGCACAAAAAGAACGTTCGCAGTTATCAGAAGTGTGTGAATAGTGAATTTCGGAACCTAATCAAGTAAGAGTCAAATAGTAATGGCACCAAATAGTAATTGAATACTGTTTGAATAGTAAGTAGACCATTTTCAAAACAGCCTTAGAACAGAACATTTTATTTGAAACAAATAGTCACAAACTTTCGACAAAGGCCATTACAGTCAGTTTGAATCTACTCAAAATACCACAATTACGAAAACTAAGGTAATCTCGTATGCAGCAGGAACTAGAATATTCGTAACATTTTGTAATTGTAGGTTCAACTACGGCATTGACTAGCGTTATCAACGTGAGACTTTGTCACCTCACTTTAAATAAAATTGGGACACAAAAACAAAACAATTTACAACCAAACATTGCAGATACAACTAAATATGTAACGGAGCAGATCAACCCGTCATCACAACATGGCCTGCGCACTAAAAGCGGATAACAATGGGCGTTGAAATTTACATCTGCAAGAACAATTTACGCAAACGCAAAACTTGTATCTGTTGCTAGTCGTGAAGCTGCAAGCACTCGTAGTTCCCACCTTTGGTTATTACAAGACGAAGACAGGAGCTGATAAATGCGATACAGCTAAAGTGCAGTAAAAATTGAGCAAGAATGGAGCTTTCAGAAGCGCATTCATTCGACAATCAATATAGTGTAGGTAGTCTTGCAAAAGCTTGGGCTGCGTACAGGTCACATTAGGGATTGAAAGAATGACTTGTAGCTGTTTCGTTGTTTTGGGGTTCTCCCGCCAGTGCCGATTATTAAAAGAATATTTGTTACTTAGAATATGTGCAATTCGATTCGACTTAGGAACCGAATACAGTGCTGTTTGATTCATTATCCAAAATTTTCGAATAATCGAACATCCCTAGCAATTATCCCTGAAAGCTACACATATGAAGTACTAAGGAAAGGTTCATGTGCTACTGCAAGACTTGGGTCACGTTACGTCGCTTCCTTCTTTCCTACTAACTGTGCTTTGCTTTTTTGTTTAGCACAAGAAGGCTTCTGTGGAAGAAGTTGGCTGAGGCCATCAATACGGAGTTCTTGTGCAACGTGACTGCCACACAAGTGGAAAACAAATGGAAGTCGCTGGACAGAGCATATAAAAAGTCAAAAAAAGACAACAATTCTTCAGGTCACCACCGTGTGAACTGTGAATATGAAGAGTAAGTTACGATTGTGTCTTCATATCTTCAGTGATTCTCATAGTGTCTATTACAGAGAGCTGGCAGAAGTCTTGGAAAAAGAACATAGTGTAAATCCAAGGCTGCTCTTGGAGCCTGGAAAAACAATCCTGCCTAGTGCAAGTCCAGAGTAAGTAAAAATTACTTAATTTGTGCTGTAGCCTGGAAATGACATGGCACCTGTACAATTACTTTCAACAGCACCAGCATCACTGAAGCACCTCAAGATGCAGCAGTCCCAGTCGAGTGCAACACAGCATCCAAAGTTCGGAGCAGCACAACGCCAAAAAGGAAGCGCCAGAGTAGGTCCCAAGTCACGCCGCTCTTGGAGGCATTAGAAAAAATGCAAGCTTCGAGAGCTAAGCAAGAGGAGGCAGCAGTGAAACAACTGGAGGAAAGAAAAAAATGGGAAGAGGCAAAGGCAAAGCGGCATGATGAGCGCATGCAGCGATTCGATCGGTTGATCGACGTACTCTCAAATAAGGACGGGTTATAATATGGGCAATAAACTTTTATAACACTAGCAGTGTCTACTCCATCTAATTTGTTAAAAAAAAACATTGCTTCTAGACGCGGCACCCCACTTCGCAAAACATTTGCACACTGAATAAATCGCGAAGCAAAGATGAACTTCTAGCACTGTTCCTTTGCAATGAACTCTCGCAGAGACTGACTGTAGCCTGGCAGACTGCAATCAAAATCTCCTTCACTTTCATCATTGCCCACATCTTCTTCTTGGGGAAGCGTTGCAAGTTCCTCAAGGAAGTCCCTTTCATCGTTGCACATGTTGTGTAGCACACACGCAGCCATAACTATATAGCAGCACTGTTGCACACTTTTTGCATCAACAAGGTAGAGCCTCCTAAAACGCTGTTTAAGCAGGCCGAAGGTGTTCTCAATAAGCACTCGTTGTTGACTGTGTCGTTTATTGAAGCTCTTTTTCCACGTAGGAAAAGAACTTCCATTGTCCTTGAATGGGGTCATGAGCCATGGCATCAGTGGATATGCACTGTCACCCAGTATATAATTGTCTTCACATTCCTGAATTGCGCGTGCAAAGAAGGGGCTCTCCCTCAGGACACGGGCGTCGTGAACCGAACCTGGAAACCCAATAAACACGTTCAGCAACTTGTTCCTGTCGTCGCAGATTCCTTGCAGGATTATCGAAGGCCACTTTTTCCGGTTGAAGTAAGACTGCGTAGATTCGCTTGGAGTGAGTATCCCGATGTGTGATCCATCGATACAGCCGATGGTGTTTCTTGGGCCCTTGCCTTTACTTTTGGCGAGGAAGCCGTTCTTTATGCGGGTCACTTCCGCGCTACTAGGCCAGCAAATTATCTCATCGCTAATAGCGTGTAAGAAGTGAACGACCCGTGTCACACAAACATGAACAGACGACTCGGTAACATCGAATTTGTCGCCTATGGCGTACATAGATATTTGTGAGCCTAGGTACACAAGCGCTATGAGGCATGTTTTTTCGGCACTGATTTGTTGGCGGCCTTGCACTGCCCTTGGGTAGAAGGCTGAAGTCTTGAACTTGGCACTGAAACTATCAAAAGTCTCCCTGGACAGCCTGAAGAGGCGCTTGAATTCATACTCATGGTACCTGCCGATAATGCTTTCGTACCCGGGTACACGGTTGGCATCGTCGCGCACCAACGCGCACGCGACCAAGATGCACGCATCGTCGTACTCATCGTCGCAGTCACTGCAAACGGCACCGCTGACGGAATCGTCGTCGCTGCTCGAGTCCAGCAATTCCATCGCAGTCACAAGAAGTGCCATCACGGCCGTGTATTGATCGGACAAGGCGGCGGAGGCGGCTATTTTAGGCTTACACTACAAGGTGTTCTCCGGCCTGCACTCACGTCAACTCACGCCTTCGTTTTGGCTGTAGCCGTCGCGCGCTAGTGTCGGCTAGTGCCGAGGCGTGTTGAGGCTGCACCTGCACTTGCTCGACCGGCGCTGCACGCTCACTGCACCGCTTGGCACCGCTGCGGCACTTTTCTGAACTAGTGCAAGCCAAATCGAAGATTCCTGTGGAGCAGCCACATGTAGATCTATAACATAACCCCTGAATGCCGACACTAGTTATGTGTTGATTAGCTTCACTGTGTTTTATACCACTTATATATACCTCTTTTTTACAGTTACATGCCACTTTTTATGCTAACTGCTTTTCTGTTTACGTACATATGAATTACCAAAAAGGCGTTCACGTTCATCCTGCAATAAATACATTAGGACGATATGTACAGTCACTCCTAATATAAGTTGTAACATGATGCCCGAAGTAAAAGCGGTGCCAACACTGTAAGATGGCGTCGCCGTAAACACTCTGTCTACTGCTGCGTTCCTAAAACGACGTTCACGGTTGCCGGGCCTAAGGTACGGGCATGCGTCCCCTTCAGTCATCGACACCAAGTTAAAGCTTATGTTGAGCGCCACTTTACATATTTTGTAGTGAATCTGAATGACGGACGCACTACTGGGTTCTCTCCTTTTTTTCTCCTTTACGGACGCGAGCCTTCTTGCACTATGGACACCATTCTTTCGTACAGACCAGACTCCTCAGAGTCCACGACTCTGTCTCAAGCCGTTACATACGCTGAAGGATGCCGCCAACTGGCAAGATCGTTCACAACCCAAGACCAAGGACGCCAAAAGCACCACCATGATGCATCAATCAGCACTACTTCCTTCGATCCAGGATCGCTCGTCTGGCTGCATGTCCCTTCTGTTACATCTGGCATTTCTACCAAGTTGGTCCCCAAGTATTATGGCCCATATCGCATACTTCAAAAAACGTCACCGGTGAATTACCTCATCGAGCCACTGGAACCATCTTCTGACCGATCTCGTCGTGGCCAGGATATTGTCTACGTGTCGAGACTTAAGCACTGCTACGACCCTCCCGTGTTTACGTGTCCATAAGTCACCAGGATGGCTCCTTATTACGCGGGGAGTAATTGTAATGAATCTGAATGACGGACGCTCTGCTGTTATGGAAAAAGACGATGACGATGACGATCAGTGGCTCTAGTAAAAGCTCGCGCACGCCGCTCGCCGGGGGCCAGACCTGCGTCATAAAGCACCTTTCGCCAAGCTGCGCCTGAACCTTTCTCGACGTACAACACCTCTATTTTAATCTAAATATCGAAGTCAACACTACTCTCACTGCTGTTATTTTATTTTTTCCACGTCTACGTGGTCCATTCACTTATTGTCATCAGGGGTTAATCCGCATTAACATTGGCATTCACTGAATGAACTGTTCCTTCAATGCACTACTCCGCCTCAAATTGTCCGCTTCTGTCATCCCTGCGTCACCCAGTCGTTTCCTGCGACCCCTCACATCCCACGCGGGTTTTCGCAGAAGCCAGCATCTCGCATCCAGGTCATTTAAAGGCGACGTGCGAAACTCTCCAGGAAGTTCGCCATATCAACGGACTTTTTTATTAATTATCCATGACACTTTCTTCTGCTTTGGCTATTCCGAGCCATCCGAGACGTTGTACTTTTCGGAGACAAAGGGAGTCGCTAATTGATTTTCGTCTTAAAATGTCAAGTGGGGGAATAAAAATTTCTCACTCGCATATTGGGTAGTGCTGGACACTCCGCCCTGGAAGCGAGCAAATCGTGCAATTAGCAGGAGCATTATGTTTTCGTTTGTTTGTTTGAAAGACTAGTAAATTATTTTTAAATAAATATTTCATGGAATAGTCGTTAAGTAATTTCATTTCCAATAAAAATTCATAAAAAAACTACTGCTCTATTAGCAGGGTTGGTTATTTGTCTACGAAGCTCTAGTCAATGTTTTTAAGAGATTGATAAGAGACTTTCTAGATTGCTGATCAAGAGACTGAATGGTCTTGTTCGCACTGACATCGTTTGATTGGCAAGTAGTCAAGTTACTTTATGTAGTAGCATGGAAATTTATTAGCTACTTCTTTGGAAATTTTTTTACGCTATGCTCACTCCGATCGCTTCAATAGCAAGGAGACCTGATTGCCACCATCCGTCATCAAAAAAAAAAAACTGCATAAGGTTAACGTCACTGGTCACCATATTTTCGCGAGACATAATACAGGAGAGAAAACAAGATGCGGAAAGCCCGAGAGGTTAAAGGGAAAGCAAATTGTGGTTTTCTACCCTGCACTGGGGAAGGGTGAAGGGGAAAAACAAGACCAAAGCTTCAATAGGAAGAGAAGCTGAGCTAGTTGGTTGATTGATCAGCATACTTTATGTTGCCTGTGTTGTAATGCGTGCACGTCCACACCACATGTGTGTCACCGGATATGAGCAGTGCTTGCGCCTTGGCGCTATCTGTTCCGAAAAAATTCGCTCTTTCGTGCCTCCGAGATAGAAGACCAGCGCTGGCTAATCCAGCACGTGGTGGAGGCTGCGGTATCCCAAGGGATGTCCGCTGACCTCCTCTCAAATAGCGAACCCGTCTGTGTACTGGTCTTCTTCATTTTTTTTTCTTACTTTTTCTGGGAGAACGAAAGACATGACCATCCCCACAGCATACTTTATGGGTGAAGTGACGAGTGTTGTCATTCGTTTCCCATTCGTCTTGTTTAAAGTACACTTCTTCACCTGTAAGATATGACCAACTTCATCCATATATCTATTCAGCAGCAGCAATAACCTTACCGTTATTTCAGCATTGCGCGCTCGAACCTTCTGTCAGTGGGTGCGTGTCTTTGCATTGAACTATTCTTCTCGAAGCAACAGATGCATGTGTAAACTTTGCCCTCGGCCAATGTTTTGGCCAGCATGTACGTATTGTTGCAGGTCACGTGAGCTGAATTTCAGTGAACAGCAACCAAGACTTTGTATAAAACAAGGGAAATACTTTTCGTAACCCTTGGAATCTAAACCGAACAAAGGAAGCGGTCATAGTATGCAAATCTTTCAATCGGTGAGGCCCAAGCACAGTGGCACAAGTTACTAACTGATTACTTCATTAAACGACAATGGTGGTTTTGGGACGTTAAGCTCCACATACCGATCAATTAATCATTCATTCAGCGAAAAGATCTGACGTCAGCCCCTGATGCACGTAGAAACAAACTAGGCTGCCGCACTTGCTGTGCCAAAACCACCTGACAAAACTTCGTGACAGACGGAAAGTCTTGAGGAAGCGTCGATCGACTTCACGTGGCCTTTCTAGAACTTTCATTGTGCGAAAAAAAAAAGCTTGTCTACCGTCGGCGGAGACACTTCGTAGTTCTTACCTTTTCTGAGGCCTGTCGTAGCATTATAAAGTCTAGATGACTCCAACTAACAGATTCTTTATAGTTCCTCGTTTAACACGTGCTTAATCACTGCTTTTTTCTCCCACTTATAATGGGGGATATGACCATTTGAATACCGCTAGTCAAGCACAAACTCAGAGCAAAACGAGACAATTTTTCTCTTTGGCTTTATGAAGTTTCACCGCGTGATCTGCACTTGAATTGGCAAAGCGACTTGTGACGTTGCCTTTTTATGACCTCTGCTCGTGTTGTTCGAAGGTGAACACACGCGATTTACAGGAATTCCGCTACCGGTATTTTGGTGCGCCATAAAAACGGAGTGATCACATCCGCAAAAGGAAGCAAGCGAACCCCATGTGCATTCATATGGAAGCAGGAAATTGTTTTCTGGTGTGGGTTACGTGCAGCGCTTTGATAAGTAAGAACGTTGCTTATTTGTTTCATATCTGAAGTGTGGAATTCCTGATTATTATTATTACCTACCATATACTTTTTTAATATTTTCACTGGTTGTTATGGAGCAGCTGTCTGAAGTGATACTACTTGAAATGAAAGAAACCTGCATGCATCCGGAATGTCACTCTTGTTGCACACTTAACATAAACGTGACCCTGCAAATCTAAAAATATTGCTCATCGGCAATTTAAAATACAAAAGTCTTATTGTTACCTTGCAGCATCTTTTCATGCTTGATTCCTACATTGACCTTTGAGGTTTTTTCGGTCACAATTTTTTAGTTGCCTTGAGTTGAACACAGTGTGTGTCTGTTTTGTTTTCAAAGGAATCCACAGTATGACTCTTACATGCCAATTTTGCAAACGTTATCACTGTTCAATTTCTTTGTTAATGCGTCGAAGCAGGCTTCTTAAGGCAAAGTAATCAATAGATATCATTTAGAATACACTGTTTCAATACTTCGCAAAGCTTATTAGAGCACTGTAATTCCCCTCGCAAGCTACTTACAATAGAGTGAAAGCTAAGGATTGTAAACAAACCGCATGTTTGCGCCGCAAAACATAGTTCTCTTTGTAAGTGCATTATAAGTTCCTGTAGCCTGTGCTTTGTAAGTTCATGGCACAGGCTACTTCGCAGAAAAATGCAATAAGCTAATCACCATTGACATGTAGGTCATGAGAATTTAATTATTGCATCAGTAACTGTCCGTGATTGGGATTTCGATACATTCCAGCGCCAATGCAGACGTTATCATCCGCTGCGATTATAACTCGTGCTTGCTACTTGTCCATTATCCTGACAGCAGCCAGCTTATGCAATGCACTAGTCTTACATTTTCTTGCAGTCCAAACTTATGTGAGTCCATCACTAATAACCCTTTTCATGACTCGAATACCTTTCTCGAGCATATATTAGCGAGTGACAGCCGGCACTTCACCTATAACGTGCCCTTAATCTTTCAGTTGTCACTCACCAGGAGTTTGTAGAACTCGACAGCATTACAGTTTACCCTCAAGTGTACGAAGAAAGAGATGGTGACTCTGAAAAGCTACTTTCCATACATCCTGGATATTCCATTCAGTTGAGAAAAGCTTCAGTGCTAGCTGATACACTTTTGGTGCGAGAAGTGGCAGAAAGCGGCATCGTTGAGAAATACGTAAGTAGAGGTTTTCCTGTCACAGTCATTTTATACTGACACGCTGACGAACATGAGCTCTTGAGCTGAAACTTCGTCAAAGTGGGTCTGTTTTGTTAGGAGTCGAAGGAAGGACTGCCACTGCATCGTTTGTAGTTCTTGCCTTAAAAAAACTTCACTAGCTCAAATTTACTCTGGCACCTTTGACTACTATCTGTTTCATAAATCTATTGCTGTGTCTATAAAGCTCAAGAACACTTTTTAGAGAGGAGTTTTGATAAAACAAAAAATTACGAGGTATAAAAATCTTTCAAGCAAACAGCCCAAGTCTCGCGTGAATGCGACTAAAGCCAGCATCTTCGAAAGAAAACTTGGTGAATCAGTGACTCGTGTTTAAAAGCCAAGAAGAAATGGCGGCTTTGTGCCTTGTTCAACAAATGGACATTGTCAAAGGTACTTCAGTTTAACGTTGCCTGCAACAAAGATAGGTGAATCGTAGAGAACTACTGGAGAAAAAAGACTGATGAAGACAAGTCTCACTTAAGCCAGTGTAGGGCGCTGAAACGCAGACAAAGCAGTGGTGGAAACTGTGGGTGTATGCCCCATTATGCAAACACAGAATTGTGCAATGGTGCTTCTGATGAAATTCCACGTTCAATGAAACCAGCTCGTGCGCCTTGAGGGGCTAGTTGGGTTATTGCATGCAGAAAAATTTACACGAAGTATCAAAGGACACCACAAAGAATCAACAATAAACAGGTTGAGCCCTTCATCTGTTTAGAGTTGCGTTCTTTGTGGTGTCCTTTTCTATTTAGGCGCAATTTTTCGGCATAGAAGTAGAAGGGTTACACCTTCGCGTATTTGCCTTCCTCTGCAAATAATCTCTTCATAATGACACACTTTGAATATTTCCAGCTTTATATATTCGTGAAGTGGAACCATAAGTTTGATTACCAATGTGGATTGTTAAAGGCAACCTTATTTAGTAGACAGTACGCCCTTGAGATGCAGTGCTTTTATACGTGGATTGAACTTGCTGTTGCCAGTTCTTTTGGAGCAGTGGCGAAGAAAGCGTAAGTTGTATAGCTCATAAAATACATGAAACTTTCCGCATTATGACTGTGAGGTCACTTAACCACAGTGGCTGTAGCCCATAGCTTTGGTGAAGGTACTTTCATGTTTCTCCTAACTTAGAACGTGCCGAAGCACGGGACCAGCGTGAAAAGTACCATATTTTCCCCTAGAAAGACAGACTTAGAGGTCGATTGGGTTTTTCGATCAGCTTTACAATTCAATGGCGTTATCAAGCCCTCATGCGCACTGTCCTGGGATTTGCTATAACCTGGTTTCGGTTCTGGGAGCATGCGTCAGTTCTATGTGAAGAACGAACGTTTGCCGTAAACTAATTCTGTAACGAAACGAGCTTGCAGCATTCACTGTTTCTAGCAGTCCTAGATATTCCACTGTATACGTACGGTTGTTAAATGCCCTGTACGCTAATACTTTTTTTCATTGCGAATCAGCGAGAAGGCCACTACGCATTCATACGTTGACACGCGAAGCTACGCAGATTTTTTTTCTTTACTGAAGAATTACCCTGCAATAACCTTGTGTGTTTCAGCAGGAGAGTTTTACAACAGGGATACAAATTAGTCTTTATTTGCACAACATCCGTGCTTTTCGGAAAACTTATTGCAATCTCCTACACACTTCGTAAAAAAACAGTGAACATGCACGTCTTGGCCTGGTATTCGCGATTTTGAGTTTGTGATATTCGCGTTTACAAATATACAAAGGTGTCTTTAAGTAATTATCCTTTTTTATATCTACTTTGTTGTTATATATTTGAAAAAAAAACTGTTTCAGCCTCTTTTTCCGTCGGCACGAAAACAACTCCCAATCGAATTCTTGTTTAATTATTGTGGCACTGTTCTACGATACCTACCCAGGACATGCCTGGCGGCTCTGTTTTGAATAGTTTTTATCCCAGAAGTGAGTGTCTTCCGATAGATCCCATAGTGGGCAGGCATACACATTGGTCTACACATGCAGTAAACGCATTCTGTTTTAATTCTATCTCTCGGCATGCTTACTTTCTTCAAGCTTTCGCAGCTGGCGATTAAATATGTCGGAGCACTTTGTAATGGGTGGGCCTTCAAAACACCCACTCGCTGCACTTCACACGTTTTGACGCCTGGCGTGATCCCGTGCTTATGCCACGTAATTGTCTGTACGGTTAGGAGACTCATTCAACTACATGGCATTCATCTATCGTTTCTGCTTCAACGCAGTTTCAAGAAGGAGCGTAGCTCTGCGGTAAGAGAATTTGTCACGCTGCCACCCTGGTTTTGATTCTCACTCAAACCCAAAATTCGTATCTTAAAGACGATAGTCTTTCGTAGAATACTTAAACGCAAAATTTTTGGTCTCTCTGCCTGTCTGTGTCTAACTGTCGACTTGTTTGTCACCCGAAACGGCTTGTTTTTTTTTGCCTTTTATTATGTTTGCCTTTTGTTTTCCAAAATCCAACCACATACAGCACCCACCACTATTGATCTCGTTTCTGCGTGCATGCTTCTGCGTAGTATTGAATAAAAAGTAAATTTAGCACATATCTGAGGCGGATCATCAACACGTCAATATTCTGTCGCATTTTTACTTGATACTACATAAATTATACGTAAGTCATTCTAAAAAACGTAGCGCTTATTACGCTAACCTGACTATTGCAACGCTATGCGCGGAAATTCGTGTGTTTCCTGCGCGTTGCTAAGACGATACGGTGGTGGCACCCACCCGCTGCGCCCATCGAGGCACTTTAAAGCAACGCCTCCAGAATCCCATTCAACGGTTTTCTCGCGCCGAACATCAAATAAATGTTCAGTTCCCTTTCTCCAGATAAAAGACTATCATCATTCAACGACATTTGCAGTGAAACACGGAATCATATGGTGGTTTTGGGACGTTAAACCCCACATATCAATCAATCAGCAGTGAAACACGGAGAAACCTGGCCAATGTTTTTAATTTATTTGCATCTTTTTTTTATTTTTCCGTTGCGGACAAGATGACGATTTTTCGCTGACAACCAGTGAAACTGACATCAATTAGAAAAATAATGTGAGCGCAAACACACGACACATTCGCACACCCACACACACCCAGGCGTCAAACTCGCCCAGCGCTGAAGCCTCTGTGTGTGTGTGTGCGTGTGTGCGTGTGTGTGTGTGTGTGTGTGTGTGTGTGTGTGCGTGTGTGTGCGTGTGTGCGTGTGTGTGTGTGTGTGTGTGTGTGTGTGTGTGTGTGTGTGTGTGTGTGTGTGTGTGTGTGTGTGTGTGTGTGTGTGTGTGTGCGCGCGCGCGCGCTAGATCAAATTCTGTATTGCTGTACTAACTTACCCAACAACGACTTCTTTTAGGACACTGACAACGACCTTTGGTTATCTAAAAACGGAACATGTCTGAATACCGAGTACCTACGTCTACGATAGAAAATATTAATTACTTTAATGCGCCAAGTACGACATGCTACCCATTTTTTGTTCTCTGAATGCAACATCTAGTGCCTTGGAATGGTGCAGTGCGAATGTGACACCTTTGCAGGCATCATGAATGGGATGTTGTCTACTAGATAATTTTATGCATATTTTTCTTAGTGTGTTGTGGATATTTCTTAAAGAATTTATACTTTATATTAAGTTATTGCCAATTTAGTTCTTTTATTCTCTTTTCTTTTCCCTTAAGGTTAATGGGAAATACTATGAAAGACATCTCTATCAGGACATTGAAAAACAAGCTTCATTGCTTATTAAACCTCAAGCTGGAGGACATTACCATGTTGTAAGTAAATAATCGTAATGTACTTGTGTTAAGCAGCCTATTGTTCAGTGTGCTAATTTAGAAACTCGGTCGGCTGTTTTCAGGTTGGCATCCTAAACTCCACACATGAAATTAGGCCTTCGAGAAGAAGTGAGTGGTCGCTCGCAGATCTTCCAGCGCATAAAATATCCAGAATTGTAACTGATGAAGCTCATCATGACGTCGTTGTGACAGCACGTGAGTTTTAGTTATTTTTAATTATTTATTTTGTTCAATGAGAAAGTGGCAGAGCATTAGTAAGCACTATTTGGCCCATAAGTGCTGGTTATACACTCCATGCGGCCATGAAAGTGCCAAATCGAAGCACGTTGCACGGTGCTGATTTTTGCTGGTTTAGCTTCAGAACATACTGAAAGAGCAATAAAAAATGATCTTTGTAGGTACATGATGTCACCTAAATATAGGTCCCATAATATTTTTGCTTTGACAAGATTTTACAATGGGGGGATAAACAACAAGAGGGAAGGCAGGGAGGTTAACCAGGCACATGCCCGGTTAGCTACCCTACGCTGGGGGAATAGGAAGGGGGCATAAAGATGAGAGAGAGAGGAAAGATTGGCCTCAATAAAAGCATTTATTGCCTGTAATATACTTAAATGCCGGCATAATTTTCGTAAACTTTGTAGCTTTCTTTCCACAAGCAGAGTACTCGGAGGGATACTGTCTTGCTTGAAGAAACATACAAAACTGTGCATGTGCTCACCGAATCACACTCGCTCGCCTTGTGTTACAGGAAGCGCTGAGCTAAAACCAGCAAGTACCTTTCAGACAAGTACGTTTTATTATCACTCAGCTGACATGGTTGGTTACAGATGAGTACTAAAACGTTGTTTTTACTCTCTGTAGAATACAAGAAACCACTACCGAACAATTTTACCATGGAGCTTTTTTTCCTAAGTGACTTCAACCACACCCAGCCATTTAGATATGAAGAAAAAGAGCATGTGGAATACGTTTCAGTGCTTGTGCTTGCGGCAAGTATCAGTATTTTACTGTTTGTTTCTGCAGTACGAATTTTCACGGTAGTGATACATCGATGATTTGTTTGGGTGGTGTTTGAGAATCTGAAGCGGATCGGTAAAACAAGTCGTATAGCATGCATGATGCATGATGGTAGCACAGACTAAGGGCACGGATAAAAAAAAAGCCCATTCAAGACACCACATCAGGCGTATTGGACTGAGTGCTACACACTATCTTATGCCGAATAATTGAATAAAAAATGATAGGTGTTACTTTAAAGGACAAAGAAAGTGAAGACTGGGTCAGAAAACAGACGATTGTTAAGGACCTCTCAGTCCAAACCAGGAAGAATAAATGGGCTTGGCCAGGGCAGGCAGCAAGAGGGCAAGATTGAGGAAGAATGGAAATAATGAAAGACGGGCAGGTGTAGCAGACGAGCGTCCTGTTCTCTATCCTACTTCGCTACTTATTAAGAGTGACACAATACATTCCAAAAGAAGGCGAGCAGCTGAGGGGTAGGTGGAACATTAGGTCTGCAGATGAGATTAAGTAGTTGGTGGGCATAAAGTAGTCGCAACAAGCACAGGAATGAATTGATTGGCTAAACAAGTGCGCGAGTAGTATGATGATGATAATGATGATGATGATGATGATGATGATGATGATGATGATGATGATGATGATGATGATGATGATGATGATGATGATGATGATGATGATGATGTTGTTGTTGTTGTTTAGTTCACATTCATGGAATTCAGAGGCCTGATTAACGACATTTTTATACTCAAATGTGCACAAAGTTCTTGAATTCTGCTGACTAAATACACCTCTTGTCGAAATTGTGCTCCAAGAACTCTGCTAACATAAAAGGAACGAAACGACAACCATTTCTCTGCAGACTTAATTTCAAAGGAAACAACAAGCATGGGCTTCTTTGGTATTCTTCTTCAAAATATGCTTCCCCATTAATAAAAATATTTTGTTGAGCTAGAGATTGAAACCTGTGACTAGCTTTTTTCCAGGGCACCCAATACACCATCTGAAGCAGTGAATGATAAAAAAAATTCCTGCAAATTAATGGCCCAACTCGCTCCCCGAGTGTTGTTCAGTAGTCTTTACAGATACACATTTGCATTCAGTCCGTCAAGGTGGACGAGTGGTTAGGGTACTCGGCTGCTGACTCCAAAGTCGCGAATCAGATCCAAGCAATGGCGGTCGTTTTGCAATTGAGGTGAAATGGTTAATTCCTTCCTATTGAAATGATCCGTATGCGATGTCCAATAATTCCGTATATTTCCGTAATAATCTTACAGAAATGTATGGAAAGTATATAGGAAACATATGCATTCATACGCAAACATACGGAATCATTAGACATCCCATACGGATCGTTTCAATAGGGCTGTGTACTGTGTGGTGTCAGTGAGCGTTAGAAAACACCAGATAGTCAAAAGTTTCGGACTCCTTCTCTACGGCATCCTTAAAAATCATATTGTGGTCTTGAAACGCGAAACCCCACGCATTTTATTATTATTACTCAGGTTCAGCTTTACAGTGATACGGATTCGTCATCATCGTAGCTCGTTGAAAAGTGCTCCTGTTTATCAGTCACTGGTTGATAAAACTGCGTGTATCTTGAAATGTTATCAGTCTGGTGAGTCTATTTGTGCTTGTCTTGAGAAAGTCACGTGACATTTTACTTTGCACTCGAACCCTTACAACACTGAAGGTGTTTACAACATTGTTATGCGGTATGTGTGATCCTAGTTTTGTTCCATCCAACTCTCGCCTATGCTGGCGAGTGTAGAACATTGAACGTGTTGGTAACATATAAAAATGTCTGCGAACAAGCAGCACATCCACCTAATTATAAAGCGGGACACGTCAAACTTTCTTTCTGAATCACTGACGCGCAAATTGCCGGTAAAAGACTTGATATCAGTGCACACAGTCTCCTACACCCTGTCTATTCTCTAAAAACTGAAGTACTTGCGACTTTCGGAATCGCAGGTCAGCCTTCGCCTTCAAATGCTGACTCCCCAAGGCTTTATCACCTTGACGACAATTGTACGCACGATGAACAAGGTAAAGAAAATCTCTACAAAAAAGTTTTTTTTTATGCTCACAACAATCTGCACGTGCAGGCTCGTGAAAATTTTCTCGAATTGCGGAAAGATGGGAGGCTCAGTGCAGAAGGAACGCTGGATAATTTATCGAAGGCCATCCAGCTCGACAATAGAATGAAGCAAGCCGACGCTGTTTTCATGGCTACGCAGTAAGCATCTCTTTCTCACGTGTTTTTTTTTGCTTTGTGTGCTGTGGTACAACCACAAGTGTAAAAGCGCTCTCATTTGTTAGATTTACAGGTGAAGTCGGTAACGCCTTAGCTGAGTAACGTCTGCTGTCGGGATATTCGGTGCATAGCTCAACTTGAATTTATGGCGGCAATGCTTATACAGAAGCGAAGAAAACACGTAAAAGATGGTAAACCGCACACTCGCAACTAAATTTTATTCTTCCGAAGGCTCATTTCAAGAACCCTCAAGCTTGCGCACAACACTACAGAAAGCAAAATAACAATCTCTGAAAACACCACTAGATAAAAATCTATCATTCCAAAAAAAACTATACTGATTGTCATAAAGAGGTATAGAAGAAACGCTGATACAAAGATTGCCAGCTTTCTGTATGTACATAGCCACAGCCCATTCCCGTGCCACCTTGTATTTCCTATTCCGCAAAAGGCATTCGTTGCCCAGCAGTGGTTCACACGTGCAAGCCTTGAAATCACGTGGCAAGTGAGATTCGGTCTCAATCCTTATGTACAGGGTGGGCTCTGCTAGTTGGTTATTAATACACCGGCCAGTCTGGCTGATGCACATCCAGCCGCATCTCAACGGAATCTTATAAACAACACTAGTTGGACATTTCATAAAATGCGTTCTTTTTTGCGTGTTCTTTCCCACACTCAGGTCTTTCAGCAGAAGACAATAAAAAATGAGTCTTGACATTTTTAATTTGACCCAGGTCAAAGTAAAAGTCATTTATTATTATATTACACAATAAGATGTGGTTACAGAAAAATATTCACACGAAAGTCCGAGAGTCGCGAGCTGTAGTGGGACCCTCGGTTAATTATAGTTTACAAGAAGTTTAAAAGGGATAAACAGTGATCAGGTGAACAGGAACAAAAAAAAGAATGAAACGCTAGAAACACTAAAAATATTCAATAGTTAAAGCCCATAGATTGAATCACAGTAGATAAGTACAATAACTGAGAAAAAACTTACAAAAGTACTTTAAACACAACTGCAGGAGCATAGCCAGGTGGTGGTACATCAAGCCCGTGCCCACTCCCCCCCCCCCCACCCCTCTGTGATTTTTGCCACGGCAGAGAGAGCGGAAAATGACCATTTCAAAAGGGTGCAAACTCGAAAATCTTAAAAATGCCTTCCCCCACTCCCCTCGAAAAATATTTCTGGCTACCCAGCTGAACACAAGTGATCTATCGTGCTGATCAGAAAGAACCACTTCAGAAAGGTTAGGGTGTAGGTAAAGGAATAGGGTGCAGCCGGAGCAATGTAACTTGCTGAGGAGTTAAGGCTGAAAGTTGGGCTAGTTAGTATCGTGATTAATTTTGAATGGCACTTGCGAAATCAGAGACGAGGCCGAGAAGAAGAAGCTAAGGTATATGCTCGTGTTTGTTCATACGACATATTTTTGGTCGTATTATTTTAAGCTTCTTTTTCAGATTGGCTTGATTTTCAGTTTAGTTTCATTTAAGTATCCTGCCACCAGGTTCTTGGCCCATCCCCCTTTGTGGGTAAGCGCCATCCATCAGAGGTCATCAGCATCAGCATCAGCATCATACTGGAGGGAAACAATGTGAAAGACAAAAGACCAGGTGCTGTAATATGTGCTTTTTCCAGCCTGGTCTTTCGTCTTTAGCGCTGTTTCCCTCCAATATGTCGTACCAACATTCCCGAGCAACCACTCTAGCTTCTTCTTCTCGTCCTCGTCTGTTATTTCACTAGTACCATGCCATATTCTTTACTAAAGAAGTATTTATGAAAACGCGTAGCTTTTATCAGTTTCTTTCTCGGGGAGAGACTGTCACTTTTTACGTATCTGTCTGGCGTATTCTGTAATCACAACGGGCTTTGTACGTTACTTCGTTCATCAATCCTATCTAATGGCCCATGCTGCGATCGGGCTATAAATATGAGCAGTTACACCCCTAGGTTGTAGAAGTAGCTATGACAGTATTATTATTTTTCTGGCGGACAAGTGCTACATATTTTCAGATAATGTCAACTGTGCTGCCTATAGGTCTGTGTTTTCCTTATTTTATCTGCTTTGCGCGAAAACGCAAGTTCAATGAAATCATTTTTTATCGCAAAAACGTTTAAAAGCCGCGGTAATATTTTGCCATGCAGATGGACTTCGATGATCATGATTACTTCCCAGAAAAAGCTGGTCGCGCGATACGAGATTGTGAAACAGAATACCTAATGGCGTGATTGCACTTCCCAATCAGCTTTATTAACTTGCAGTACAAATCTCACTGGCGTTAACATTCTTATAATGTCATGGATAATCGACAGCAACGTGATGATACTCAACAAGAACGACAGTGTGAAACGTATACTTGCAATCACGGTGTGCGAGCGAACGTAAAAAATATAAGTATGGACAGCTAACCACTTAATAACTGCTCCATAAGTTCTCTTGAGTCACATCTGTGTACTTCTGTTTTCAGGAGACCTATTGTTTATAAAGACAAGTCTGGTGAGGACGCTGGCAATGCTATAGGTAATATTGATTTTGGGCAAGGATGTTACGGAGTTTCAAATATTGTATCAATGTTAAAGATATTACCGCGTGCCTAATGATGTTACAAGTACAGACTAGATTTGAAGCAAATGCCTCTTTTTTTAGCACTCCTATGACACGATTTTGGTAAACAAGATTGAATTAGAGCTTAGGATTCACGTTTACAACACCCATAGTTGTCAACGTTGTGGTCTGTGCCTAAATGTTCACAAATGTCTACAAATACATACAAAAGGCCACTTACAAGTTCACCGCCTATACGAACCTCATTTAAGCTGAAGTTTTGCTTTGGGGCGCAGTTTGAGACAATTACTGAGGATATCGTGCAACATTGTCTCGAAACCTCAGGAACTGTACCTGGTCATCTGTAGTTGAACCAGCTCACGGAGAACAACCAGCAGAAATGAAGCAGGACGCGCCGGTCAGCATATGCCACGTGGCTAAGAAGGGGCGAGCGGCTTGCGAAGGCAAAATAGCGGTGAGCCGTAAGGGAAATGATAGTGAGAAGCACGAGAAGCAAGATGTGCATGTAGCCTTCGTTTTGATTGTAATTTAATTTTAAAGTATTCATCACCAGTAGACTAAGATATTTTTCTACGAGGTTTGACCCTGCCCATAGAAGGTGTCTATCACTTTTTGGCCGTTTAGCCGCTTGTCTATCTGCCCCTGTATTCTTTTCTCAGCCATTCTGATTAGTATGACACCAAAGGTTATGTTGATTACAATGTGGGGATTGAACTCGTCGTGCTGCTGAATAAATTGAGACACTGTGTTCTACAAAACAAGTGAGAAAAGAAAACAATGCATTCTTATGTTTCACTGTGGATGCCTTTATGCCGTAATAAACAACATTTTCCTTTGTTTTCCTGTTGCTAATTTTGGCCGCACATGTCCTGATTTGAAAATATTTATATTTCTGTAAAAAACATTTATTATAGTGAAGGCCTAAAGCGTTGTTTTGCCTACCTACTTTCTGCGCCTCAAACGGGCTTCCTAATGCCTAAGAACCGGAGCTGTAGTTAGAGAGTAACACTAAAGATGCCCAGTGAATCAGTGTAGATGTGTTCCTTATATGTGGTGATTTAGAGCTGCGACGACGATATTATTACAACAATTGCATAAGCAATGTATATCACCGACACTGCAAATAGTCTTCGAAGGTTCCAGCCACTAATATCGCACTTCATAAGGACTATTCGACAGGTTCAAAGTCTTAAGGTTTTGTGCAGATGTTGTTCGACATATCCATCTCCACCGCGGCAGCTATGTCCTGAGGCTGATTCTCTCAGGCTAATTGTTATGTACACCTCTAAAAAACATAAAAATGTTCACGTAAGGTCACTTGAATGTAAATTAAAAGTACTTGTTGCTGGGCTAGTTGTTTTGCCATACTTAGGGTACTTATAGACGCCTAAAGCCCACAAGAAGAAAGACACACAGAAAAACAGCGAGCTGCGAGTTGACGCTCTTTCTCTGAGTGTCTTTCTTCTTGTGGTGTTTTAGACGTCTGGAAGTTTCCTCAGTGTCGCTTGAACGGTTCATTACAGTAAAAGCTCGTTAATTCAAACTTCAGGGCACCGGGAAAAAATGCGCGAAATACCCAAATATCGAATTGCTGAAATTGCAAAAAAAACGAAGTGTCTATTACGTATGCACTTTCAGTTTTTTGGTGAATGAATAAATCATGTATTCATTTTGCAGCATAAGAGTACAAAAGAGTCAATATTTGACATGCACGGCTTCTTTCCCAACACGATGGCAACTGAAGATCCCTTTTATTAAACCGAAAAGTGCCCTAAAACTATCCCTTATTACATTCCACCACCACCAAGAGCCACCACTAAGAGTCACCAAGAGCTTATCATTTACGAAAGCCCACTGAAGTTAACCTTCCAGTTTCGAAAACGTTTTTTAGTAATTGACAAGAAGACCAGATTTTACTCGAGCGTAGCATTGCACACCGTCAACATTTTTTTTTTCATTTTCACTTTCTGTATTGCTCCGAGAATTCGATTTTGACTTTACTTTCTTGCTATTGTCATTTATTTCAAGTATATTATTGCTAGCAAACATCCACACCTGCATTTTTTCAGGTTCATTCAGTTCTAGTCTTTGTGAACATGACCATTCGTAGTGACCATATCGCACAAGAAAGAACCAAGCAGCTAAATCGTCAAAGTCTGGCGCATTTATTAGGCAAATGTGTGGTCAGGGAAAGTAACAATCAAAATAGTGCAAACAATTAGCACTTGCCGTACACTGTTAACACGGCGAGAATGGTTATCGATCGTCAATAATCGTTTTTTTTTTACAAAGACACTTTGAAATTTCTACATGCGTGATCATTGATTATTTTAACGCCATCTCAGTAACTCAAGCTACTTGCAAAATAAATTCTATTACATGCGTGATCCGCGTTATCTCATGAGAGCAGTTGTGAAGGTTCCCATCAGTTCTCCTGAGGCTTGCAACAAACGAAGGCACTTTAGCAGCCAGGCATATATGGTAACAATTAACAGAAATCAATTACGCGTAACATCGTATTGAAAGCCTAACTGCAACGGCTTCTCTTATGTTATTTTGTTATCAGTGCGTGCAACATGCTGCAAAAGAAATATATATTAAACGTTACTTTCACTCAAAGGAATGGCACGGCGGGGAGGTGTTTGCAACAAAGACAAGGTTGCATTTGGAAAAGACAATCCAGGCACTTATTCTGGAATACACACAATGGTTCACGAATTGGGACACTTGTGAGTACCCGTTTAGTTGCTACGCCTGTAGCACATCACGTACAGTTATGTTACATGTGACAATTCGCAGTGGACACCACATATACAGCAATCACACGCACATTTGTGTTACAATGGGTATCAAACTTCAATGAGACTCTACTACCCAATTTTCGTGGAATGCGATCGATATATCCGACAGATCGAAGTGAGCACCGAAATTCTTGGGTTGTGTTTGCCTGCAAGCTGCCTTGAAAATACGACGGTGGCTTCTGGGTGGTGTTTTTGCTGCTGAGCTAAAAAAAAATCGTTTACTCATCATTGGTTGGGAAATTATTCGATGGTCCTCATGACGGCCTGCATTATAGTACCATTACGTTTTTATTTCGATTTTTGACAGTCGATAACATTGAGTACACTCCTTGAAGCTTTAAAGATAGTGCTGATTTTGAGTTGGGCGCGTCTGAACTTGCGGTCATAAATTACTCCCTCTCCGAGGCACATTACGCAAAATGTATCCTAAGCACCAAACGACAAAGTTTAGTGGACTACTTATGTCTTTTCTCGCCCTCTAACAGTAGTCACCGCAATATATATATATATATATATATATATATATATATATATATATATATATATATATATATATATATATATATATATATATATATATATATATATATATATATATATATATATATATATATATATATATATATATTTGTGTGTGTGTGTGTGTGTGTGTGCAGTCAAGGAGGTATTTTGCTTGGTCAAAGGACACGGGATGATGGACGATTATGCGAAATAACTAGTTATAATATGTCGAGTGTACAAGCTTACACATTTCAATTCTTTTTAATAAAAAACGAAAGTACTAATGGCACATTCAACCGACCATTTTCCAGCTGCTGCAATTGCTGGTCTATAAAAATAGTAAAATAGCAACTAAGAACTGCCGCAAAAGTTTGCTGGCCAATAGATGATCAAATAGGTGGATTATGGTCTCTAAAGCTGCTTGTTCTCGTTATGCAGCCTTAAAGGGGCCGACTTCAGCCATTTGAAACACGGCCAGAGCACTCTCAAATGACCCCCCGCATATGCCGTACGAAAGAATTGAAATCTGGACGTAATGCAATGGTCCACACGCAGAGAAAAAAAGCTTACGCTGGTAGAGTGAATGACTCTACTAAACGTGAGGGTTAACTTTGTCTATTATAGAGCGGTGAGGGGTAAAAAGGCAGTAACTTTTCCTCTCCCAGTTGACCTTGTTATCGTATATTCCTTGGAAAGCGTAATTTATAATACTTGTACATAAATTTATATTAACAACCGATGAGTGCAATGTTCCGTAATACGAACTTTGGGTGCTACTTTACGTCTATTTTCGTTTATTCTATGGCGGCAACCCGCTTCTGCTTGGGTGGTGCAAATTACGAATATGGTGTCAACCCACATGCTTCCCTTCGCACCCTTGCAGTAAAAATAAATTTGTACCTACTGGGTGATAATGCTGAGGCAAAATTTGCACTCAAGCTCAACAGACACACTACAAAAAAAAGCCATGTGTGTCCTCTCTTTTTTTCTTCTTTTTTTTGTTTGGTGTCTTATGTGTCTGTGCTGCTACTTTTGCATCGTAATCCTCAAGCTATAATTGTAACGTCCCCGTTTCGCGTTGGCTAGACTCTTTTGAACAAATAGCCGCAACAGGAGGGAACAAGAGAGAAAGGGAAGGCAGAAATGTTAACCAGTCTAGAACCACTGGTGTGCTACCCTACATGGAGGACAGGGAAGGCAACATCGGTGTTATGGCTGTGGCACTCGACTGCTGAGCACAAGGTCGCAGGTTCAAATATTGGCCTTGGCGGCTGCATTTCTATGCAGGCAAAATGCGGACGACTGCACTTTCATTTAGATGCACATAAAAGAACACCGCATGGTAAAAATTTCGAAAGCCCTTGCCCCGGCATCTGTCATAATCATGTCGTTGTTTCGTGACATATAACCTTTAAAATTTTCAAAGCATTATTGAAATACAAAGATGTAAAATCTGTGGCAGCTCTTAGTCCGCGCTTTTCTTGTGTGTATCTGCATTCTTTTCGGGTGTCCTTCCTTGTGCTACAACGGTGCGCTGCAAATATTGAGCTGCCTGTCGTTATTCGTGTAACATTTTAATGTCTTGCTATTGCTTCCCCCTTTAGGCAAATCTGTAACGTTTTATCTTGCCACCCATTGTCCACCCGACAGCGTTGCCACCTGGCGTCCTGCCCGGGGAGGCTTTCGTCCCTGGTTTGATCCCCAGTAGTTGCGTTAAATTGGAAACTTTATTTTCTGAGATATCGTTATTCTCGTAAGTTAACACTGCAAACGGGTAAATTCTAATTTCATTTTTCATGCTACTACCTGCCCATTGCAGACATCAGGATTATGTGACTGCACTCTGTGAACAAAAAAAAACAATTCAGTCTATGCATCGCTATTGTTATGTACACACCTAGCGATATTTCTTTTTTTCAGGCTAAGCTTGGCCCACGATGGTGAAGAAGGTGCAGAAACTTGCAAAGCAATCCATGGTTACATTATGAGCCCATATCATGGTGGTATGCACAATAATGAGTGGTCGCTGTGCAGCAAAAACGCGCTGAAAGATTTCATCCAGTAAGTTAATGTTTTTTCTCGGCAATCGTGAAAATATTTATGTGTGTCATTTTCGTTAAGTTCTGACATGTGATAACACGTGCCATAATTTTATTCTATTCATTTAGGCATACGCTAAAGTGAAACAATAATTCAAATCAGCCTGATACTTCTTTTTAAACTCTATTATGCTACTTTTTTCAACACACATAATATCGAAGAAGTGAAAGCTCTCTCGCCCAAGGTTTTCAGTGTTAATAGCTATGTAATAATAGAGGCTTTTGAAATCTGTTTTGTTTTTTTGTTTTTTGACTACATTGCCTTAAAAAAATTTAGGAATTTAAACTTCATAAAGCCTTAGAAAACAATATAATTCATTTTTACCAATGAATAATGATGTACGCTCTCGCATACGCAATCGAAACGTATGACTTTGCTGGACTGGTGCGATAAACTCACTGCTTCTATTTTATTTTTGGGCTTATCAAGTTCATTGAAATTATGAAGAGTGGCATTTTTCCGTAGCTTGAAAGAACAATTTTTAATATGAGTTCAATTTTTTTTCTTTTATTGTTGCTGTCACTTACTTTTATATCAACAAACGCTTAAATCTAGCCAAGCCATGTCATAATAATCATTTTTCATATTGAGATGACTGGTGTGCACAATGATACAGCTCAACAACCACGACTACAGAGAAGCTCTGTGAAGCTTTTTCTGGAGGTTGTAGTACTTAAAATGTGCTAACCTTACGGATTGAACCAGTTTTTTTTTTCTTTCCTTAAAAGCGCCTTTGTGTGTTGCTGCCTTTTGGAACATAGTGGTGGTTCGATCAAAACTTGGAGAGTAACATCTGTGAATGCAACTGAAAAATACACAGCGAATCACCACCGTTCAGTTTGTTCAAGTTGTTTCTTATTTGCGTCAATATGTTTCAACCATTTTTGTTAAATACAATGCTTTCATATGCAGATCACCAAAATCATCGTGCCTAAAATACAATAAAGACAAAAACCATCATCCACTCCGTCTTGACGTGAAACCAGGGTCGGTCATCAGTGCAGAAGATTACTGCAAGAAGTTTTTCCCTGACCACAAGATCAAGAAGGTACATACAGCTCTGCATTTTTTGCATTAACCTAGTGTTGCGTTCTCGCGTTCCTACCTTTCATATTCTTCATTTTTAAAACAACCGATGTAAATATGCCATATTCGTTCCAAACAAATATTTTTTCGCGTGTGTGTGTGTGTGTGTGTGTGTGTGTGTGTGTGTGTGTGTGTGTGTGTGTGTGTGTGTGTGTGTGTGTGTGTGTGTGTGTGTGTGTGTGTGTGTGTGTGTGTGTGTGTGTGTGTGTGTGTGTTAACACTAACCAAGTAGCATGCACCACATTCAACGAACCCAGCTTGCAATCCAAATGAAAAGTTTCTCAGCCACAGCGATGTTGCAGCATTAAAGGGACACTTAAGTCAAATAACACTTTACGTCAGAGTGTAAGCTCAATGTATGTCAACATCTAAAATGACAATATCATCAACAACAGTGCGCTATTTATCCAGAAGTTAAGGTAAATGCACAAGGACACAAATGCCGCAGTAGGACATTTTCAAAATGATCCCTATGACATCAGACGGACCACCTACAATTAATCCCTAGTAATTGATCTACCTGCACTAAATAAAGAAGCTTCCGTGCATCAAGAGCTGCAGTAAAGTGCTGCTTGTTCATTTCTGTTTGATTCATGAAAAAAAAAATTGCCGGACGTTACTATGAAGAATGGCGCGAGTGGTTCAAAATTCCATTTTCGCGTTGTTACACGAGACAGGTAGTGTCATCTAGTGGGGCGCAGTTGAAGCAAAAGTGTCAATCTCGAAGCCAATGAAAGGCAATTGATCAATAGCCGTTGTTGCTGCTGTGGCTTCCGCTGCTTTTGGTCTACTGCTACTAGTGCAGTGAAGCCGGGAAACGGTGCGCATGGCAACAGTGACGTGAGTCGGTCCAGTCGGTCCGCTTCTTGAGGCGGGTAATTTGAAGTGTGCTAACTCGATGCGGAGCACTAAAACGTGATTTTATTTCAAAATAGGCCCTTCCTTCGCACAAAAATTAACACTACGAGGTTTCTGGACCGCCATTTAAACAATCAACTTTGACTTAATAGTTGACTTCAGTGTCCCTTTAACGCTGCTCTGTACCCGACCCGAAACACGGAGCTTCGACACCAAATGCGCTAGGTGGAATTCAGAGTGGAATTGCTATCAGCTGTTGCACTTATACTTTAGTGCGCGTTAAAAAACCCTGCGGTTCCTAATTACCAGAGCCCTCTACTACAACTTCTTTTAGAATTACGTCATAGTTTTGAGGAATAATATCCCCGAAACTATAATTAATCATATGTCCCTTAGGTAACCTCTCGTATATTTTAAGTAAATAAGAACTGAATCCTGGATCTCAATTAATAATCACCTTTTTGCCTGTTTTGCACAATGTTCTCCAATATATTACAGGCGCTTTCGACAGACCACTGCTCGTTTCGCTGCATCTTCCAGACTTCAGATAGAAAAACAAAAGAAGCAATTATATTTGCTCCAGACGGAACACCTTGTCATGCGAAGAAACACGAGAAGGTAACTACATTGAGATATCTTCTCTCCAGACAACCTACGACATTTTTCTTGTTTTCTATTCGCTAAAGCATACCTGAATTCTTCTATAGTCAAGAGTCCGATGGAATCCTGTCTGGTCGGGGACAAACACAGCGCAAAATAACAAAAACGCCGACCAAGGTGAAATACACAAAATTCAAAAAGACGTTTCGGCTACCATGTGGGGAGCCAAAACGTCTTTTTATATTTTGTGTATTTCACCTTGGTCGGCGTTTTTGTTATTTTGCACTGAATTCATCTAATGTCTTATGACGACGTTTTTACACATCGATGTTCTTGTATTGAGTGTGCATTGTTTACTCATCAACAGTTTATTTATAATTTACTTGGATGCTCGCCTAAGTGCATTGTATGTTCCACTCCGTATTTACCAAATCTTTAGTGGCTGCAGTACTTAAAAAAAAGAGCGACTTGCGAATATGCGAGATATTTCATGCACAGTTTATCTCATAACAAGCTACTCTAATTTGTATTATACCGTATATAAATCGCTCAGGTGAAATTTTAAAAACAAACGACAACGCGTTTGCATGGCATAACACATGACTTTATATTAAATGGATAGACCTGATTGTCATCATCAGTGCTTACACTTGCTTCATCTCGAGTGTTTTCTCGAGTTACTAAGTAATATCTGTAAGAATGATTCAAAATTTTCACGTAGGTCGGAAGAGAACTTGCAACAATTTCTCAACATTTTACACTATGTCACGGTCAGCGAGCGTGACGTAAATTACGAGAACATGGCTGTGAAATTCGAGAAGGATGACTGCGTTTTTAATTGATTAGAAAGGTAGCGAAGAGCTACATATATGTCCCACACTGACAAGAGGCAATTCTTGAAATACTTTATTCTGGCTCCATTGGTGCGAAGTGACAAGTGTGTCAGGACTTGACGGTGATGGTTGAAGAAGGTGGTCTAGGTGCGCTTACTCTAAAAGGGTAGTCGTTATGTCTACTTGCACCTATTTCTTCAATGTGGCTCTTTCGATAAGAGCATTTTAGAACATTGTGGTATAAGAGGTAGTCAAAATCAACAACATAAGAAATCTTGCACTAGGCATGGTAATAATGTTGTGTACCTCTACTCCAAACGGTTTCGTCTCCATAGATTAAAAATAAAACCCCAAGGTGTAGAGGAAATTCGTACAGAAAGATAGGTCAGCTTTCGTGTGCCACCTTGCTTTTTGTCGCTGTGCCTTGATAATTTGATCGCTTGTCTTGATCACGGAAATGATACCGCTGTATGCTGGTGCACAATTCCCTTGTGGTGCCCATGCTTTACTGCAGTTGACCACCTGCAGCATGCAGTGTGAGCCACCTTACGTGGCTGTTAGATGAGTGAAATCAAGCGACACCACAGTGAATTTCCCCCACTTAATGCCGCAATATTCATGGCAAAATAGTGTTAGCTGTTGGTCACGAATTTAGCGCAGCGAAAAAAAATTTATTGATAACGGAAGCCAGTACAGTACATAACACCATAATATGGCGTATGTGCCACATTATTAGTCTCTCTTTGGGAAGACCAAGCATGATTAGTTTTCATGATTTAGGAGCAATGACGGACCTATCTCCTTTTGCCTGCACTCGCTTTTAGTTCATGATAACAATAAACGCTTACAACTTGAAAAAAGAGCTAGCTAATTTTGAGAAATAGAGGCCTGCGGGGCAAAGACTGATATTCTCTCTGTTCTCTTTTTCTTCCAGAAGTGCAGATACGGATTTTGTATGTAACATGAACAGTAACTAGCTCGTTGACACCTCGATGAGTGGGGAACCGATACTGTATATACTGATTCAATTTAAGTAGAGTAATGTAATCAACTGTGAGAACAGCAGAAGCCTTAATCCAGCTTCATCAGATGCTTATCTCTGGTGCTGTAATCGTGCAAAGTGAAAAAAACTAATGACACGATAAGCAAACTAAATAAATAATTAGTGAAACATTACATACGGCGACCATTATGTCGTTTTTTTTGTTTGGTGTTCTTTCTTTGTTCTGTCAGCCAGAGTCAGAATCAAGTTTTATTCACGAAACCATAACAATGTAGCTTTTCGGACTTGTTGGTACAGTATTCCTGACCACCCCCCCTTTTTTTTGTGTGTGTGTGTGTGTGTGAGCGCAAACCGTTATAAGGGAGAAAAATGAAAGGTACCTCTTTGTTTTTTTCCTAAAACGTTATGTGAACAATAAAACAATACCGAAGCACTCGACTAGAGATGCGAAGTAGTGACCCCTCAACACCCAGCGCACTGCTTTAGACAACCAAACCTCGTTCCATGCTAGTGGCGGCGTCATAACGACGAGTTACTTATGTAGACCATTTTCCCTTGACGGTACGCCGTTCTCTGGGGAGCTTGAGCGTACGACGTGCCTTCTTTTTTTTTTCATTGCAAAACTGCTCCTGAAACTTTTGTGATTGGCCTACCTAGCTTGGCAGCACTTGGGGACATCGCACAATTTCGGCTAAGCCTAACTTGATTTGTCCCAAGTGAACGCTCCCAAAGGTGCACCAAAAGTGGCGACAACACGAAAGTCGTACTTCGAATTCTTCAGCGCATTTCGTTCCCCTCGTCAGCAACCATTTGGACAAGCCTCTTTTTTTATACTCTGCTGCGTTTTGAAATAAACTTCAGTTGTAAGATCAGCGCTATTCTGTGTTCTCCATAGTCCTTGTCTTTTGTTGCGCTGCAGTTGTCAGTGTAGTGACTGTACCATTTAGGTATTAATCTGTTAACAACATACCGCGATGTATAGAAGTTTCAAGATAACAACCCTTCCCCCTAATTTTTCAGATCCCTTAGTGGTGCTTCTTGAGGATCTCGATAAGGCACCTACGTTACATCCAGTCTTTTAGAGTGTGTGCTTGCCTCCTAGTTAGCAAAAAAATGTGCGAAGATATATGCAGACGCCAACCAAGACTGAAACTGCCCGTACGGATGCATATGTCAAGTGACATGTTTAATTAAGAAATCAATTGACGTACTGACATTTCCCGATGCATACGTCAGCATTCCATCTACGTCATTGTTGCGCAATGAATCTGCGGTGTCCTTGTACATGATACTCAGAGCTTGTGTGATTAGCTTTAGATGGAAATCTTGTTAAGCGTAGTAAAGCATTTTATTTTGCAGTGAAATATGTACAAGTATGATATGGCGCTGTGGCTGGTTTAGATGGAGGGTATCTTGTCTTGCGTTTAGATTTATCTTGACTTGTGTAAGATCAGCATAGACAATTCTAGATTTATGGTGACCCCCAATTTTGTTCTTATTCCATTCAGATCTTACATGAGGTCATCAAGTTGACACGTGCGTCAAAATGTCCGCCGCTATAATTCACACATGACCTGTCGTTTTCTGCCCGCCCTCACATCCTACGACCTTTCACACAAGCCAGCACTTAGCATTTGAGTTAAAGTGTAGCGTAGGCAACCGACTAGGAAGTACATGACATCGACTTTTGTTTTAACAGTATATATAGATGACACTTACTACAGCTCCGATTGTTCGTTGATGTGAATAGCGCCACCTTCCTGAGCGATCACGAGGTTCACTAACTTCACTTCGTCGTAAAGCGCTGAGTATCAAAATAATTTTTGAACTCGCATTAGTCAGTAAGGTACACTGAATTAGCAAGACGTGCTAGCTACAGCAGTAGGAACATCAAGGTTTCATTTCCGCTTGTCGCAGGGCATATGCCAGTCCTGTGCACTTCCCAAATGTTAGTTAGTCTATGCGCGTTCACTACTTTTCCCTCTACCGGCAGTGCCTTAGCATGACTCGAGTAAAATCCTTTTAGAAATTTTAATTTAGAACTGCTAATGATGCTTGCATTTGATAAATGCTTATTTTAATAAATACCGGGACATTGTGGGAATAATAGTGGTCAGTCATACAGATCGCACCATGTATTGTAAAAAAGTGAAATAAGTTTTCCAATTTCATCAGCAGGAAAGGGGGTGGGAGGACAGAGCTTGAAGAGGCGGTTCTGAAAATATTAACACGTTGAGACTTTTTTATCATAATTAGCTTAGCGCACAGATGAGTATATAGTATTATACTGTCACATTATACAAGAGCCAGATTAAATAAGGTTAGCGGGGCCAACTTATATATCTCAAACACTCAGTTCTGCCGCAGCTTTACCGGATGCAAAACCAGACGCTACAAAATAATAAATATTCACTCTAACTTTTCATATTCAGGCATGTCCTTGGTTGTTCAACTAGTTCCTTAATTTGAGCACTGAAAATCTGAGTATCTTGAGGCAAGCATAGTTTCTCAGAAACTATTTTTTTTTTTGGAAACTTACTGTACGATGTGTAAGAGGCCGTGCAAACAAAGACACTTCTCGCATACCGTTTCAAGGCAGGGGCTTCTGGAACGCAGAAATGGGGTGGTATTTGCGCACGTTACGATAACGATTTCATGGCGTGTGTTGAAAGCATTTATACCGTGTGCGGCAAGCTTTAGACAGGCAGTTCTAAATGGAAATTTTTCTTGTAACAGGCCTTGTCTAGAGTCCTCTGATGTGTAAGCAATTTGCTTGGTCTCTTGGTTTCAACTGTCATGTACAATATCCTCTTCAACAGCGATGACTACATTTGCTTTTGCAACTCGCTTTATTGTAGTCATGCCAACTTGTTGAGATAAAAGGCAAGATATCTTGCTTATAGAAGAGTACCTTAGTAATCTGCGCTTCGCCGATGACATTGCATTGCTGAGTAACTCAGGGGACGAATTCCAACTCATGATTACAAAGTTAGACAAGGAGAGCAGCAAGCTAGGTCTTAAAATGAATCTGCGAAAACCGAAACTAATGTACAACAACTTCAAAAAAGAGCAGCGCTTCGAGATAGGTAATAGTGCAGTTCAAGTTGTAAAAGACTATGTCTACTTAGGGCAGGTAATAACCGCGGAGCCGAACCACGAGATTGAAGTAACTAGAAGAATAAGAATGGGGTGGAGCACATTTGGAAAGTACTCTCAAATTATGACAGGTAGATTGTCACTATCCCTCAAGAGAAAGGTATATAACAGCTGTATCTTGCCGGTACTTAGCTACGGAGCAGAAACCTGGAAACTTACAAAGAGGGTTCAGCTTAAATTGAGGACGACGCAGCGAGCAATGAAAAGAAAAATGGTAGGTGTAACCTTAAGAGAGAAGAAGAGAGCAGAGTGGATTAGGGAACAAACGGGGGTTAAGGATTTCATAGCTGAAATCAAGAAGAAGAAATGGACATGGGCTGGGCATGTAGCGCGTAGACAGGATAACCGCTGGTCGTTAAGGGTAACTAACTGGATTCCAAGAGAAGGAAAGCGGGTAAGGGGGAGACAGAAGTTTAGGTGGCAGACGAGATTAAGAAGTTTGCGGGTATAAATTGGCAGCAGCAAGCACAGGACCGGGTTAACTGGCGGAACATGGGAGAGGCCTTTGTCCTGCAGTGGACGTAGTCAAGCTGATGATGATGATGATGATGATGATGATGGCCTTGCTTATTGAAAAAAAAATTAACCTTACCCATACTCAGTATGTAATGATTGAGCCTCAGTAAGTATAGCCGATCACTTTCGTGAAGGCACTGGTTGATAGACAGGTTCTTTGACATGCAGTGTTCTGAATCCCACATGAAAAGTCTGCCTTTCTTTTTGTCGAGGTGAAATAAGAAAAAACCTAATTGTGTACACGTATAATTTCACTAATTTTCAATCAAAACGGGAAATGGCTGGCAGCAGGAATAATAAATAGTATATTACCCGGTAATTACTAATCATTACTTCTATTGTAATGGGTGCATTTAAATCTTGCTACGGGAATACGGCCCATTCTTGAACAGTGCACCTTAACTTGAGTTTTAAAGAATATGATATTATTCAAGCGGTCAAGCGCACATAGTTTGGTTTATTTGAGTGATAACGTTTCCTTAACATTTAGCAAAGAAATATGCCTAACATAATGCGCGTGTGAGATGTCTTAAATGTCCTCAAACCAATTGATCTAATAAAACGGGCAATGTAGCCAATTGATACTCGCCTAATTACAGAACGCGTGCGAGTATGACTGTTTCTTATAATGTTTACGAAGAGAAGCAGACTGTTACGAATCTGTTGGTCAGAACAGGCGTTCTGTAGTCATAGAAGACGCACAGGAGAGCGAACAAGTCTTGACCTGCACGCTGTAACTACTCCTGTTTAATGTGCTCTAACACATACATACACACTTACGCACTGACAAGCAACATTGTTTTCTTTTAGTGTGACGACTACTTGGAGCAGCTGCCCATGATATTTTCTTCATGTCACTGAAGGTCTGGCCACAAAAGATATTATCAGCTCTGACGTACGTGTTCGAGTCAAGATTATACTGATACGGCATGAAATGTAGCTTCCTGAAATCAAAGAGCCCGCATTACTAAGCCCTACATTTTCGCGTTTGAATCCATGAATTTCGTACGTTTGACGAAGGGCTTGTGGGGAAGCAAAAAAGTATCCTGCAGTGAGAAATATATTTTGAAAACAGAAGTTTTATTGCTGCAAAAACACCTCCCCACGTTTGCGCACCAGATGTAGGTCTCTTAAGGGCAAATAAATAAGAATAGCCTGTTTTGAGCCGCCTCAATACCTTACGAAGCTCGTTCATCCTTTAGGATATTTTGACTTGTATCCAGTAAAAGCGTCTAGGCTAGCGTCAAGGATCACTTAGTTCCTGAAAAAAATGGCTACTCTTTTCGGGCACAATTACAGTAAAGGAGGCTCTTATTCCATAGTTTTCTCACCCTCTTTTATTCGTTACTAACGAGGAGCAGCTCGAACAAGACAGCATCACAGTTTACACCAAAGTGCTCTAGGAACGATATGGAGTGTCTGAGAAACTGCTTCTCGTACATCGTTGATATTAACTGCAATTATAGAAAGGTTCAGTTCTCGCTGATACTGTCCTGGTGCGAGAAACAACAAACAATAGCGTCTTCAAGTAAGACGAGAGTAGATGTTTTCCACTCATTTAGTTAACTTGATATTAACCACTGAGGTAACTCAGTCTAAGTATCAGACACCTCGAGTGGTCGACCACAGAGGTGACAAGTGTGTTCCAATGCAGCTGCTCCAATAGATATTCACGGCAAATATACTAGTGGATTTGGCATTTTCTGTGTGCGAAGACGTCACTGATCGGGAAAATTGTACCGGCGTCCGCCGCTACAATGTGACTCCTAATTAGATCGCAGGGTCTCAGAATCGCCTCAAGGTACCATTTACGAGCTTGAAGTTGACAACTGTGAAGTTGGTGAAGGTATCGAAATGACGTTATTACACAGATAAATTAATCTTCGTTGTAGTAGGTCCATACAAACTACACGCTCAAGTCAATGCAAAAACACATGACTAAATGAAGGAAAAATAATTTGCTTTAGGTTCTAATAAACAAGATTTATCACTGTTATTGGCGTCTTCAAGCGCTGAGAAATCTATATCATGGGGACGCAGAAATAAGCTTCAGAACAAAATCGAGAAAAATATTAATCTACTGACCATTTATCCTCTTCCAACCACAGCTGGAATTTTCCATAAATGCCATTACAACTCTTGGACTAGTCGTCTCTCAATTGAAATTCATTCGCGTACATCACTTCCTCTTCATAATGATCACAGTTTCAGACGCATCTTCGGTCACACCATTCCATAACTCTGCTTTGCCGCGCACCATCGCACTTTGAAACAGTCTCCCTAATGATATTGTTTCATCAAGAGAGCCTGTGCAATTTTGGAAGCATTTGCAAGTTTATATGTTCCCTTGATTTTTGTGTGAAGATGCTTTACTACAGTGTATTATAGCACTCGCTCTTTTCTCTTACATTGTATTGTGTTTCTTCGTTCTTTTTCCTTGTTGCAGTTTCTTTTTATGCTTTATATATAGTGAATTTTCTGTAACCCCCCCCCCTTCGCCCTACTCAATGCCCTTCGGGGCCTGTAGGGTATTATGAATAAGTCGTCCGAAGTCATTGTTTTTTGGTGTTGCAGGTAGATACGTTTTTTTTATCCTGCGTATCATTTTCAGCATACGACATGATATAAACATGGCTCAATTCGCTGCCCTACACGTTAAGGGAAAGGGAACAATAGAAGAGATTCAAAAAAAAGAGCAAGGATAACAAAGAAAACAGTAACCACATACTTTGAACGTGCACAACACTGACTCGCTCTAGTAGTTGCCCGGCACTCGTGTTGTCCACTGGTCTTCAAGAAGGACAGCAAGGTTTTCGTGACTTTTTGCAAGCACGAATCCATGGTCCGAGGTCCCAAGACCTTCTTTACTGATAGCGCCTTGCATTAAGACAATGAAGCTTGGATTCCAGACAACGTCATACAGTCTGGTAGACTGGGCAGATCCATAGAATGCGCACAAGTGTCTCCACATTGGCATCGATTACTTGCATGCTGCATTTCTGGCTATTCAGATCAGGTACGAATACACACTAGTTAATGCCACACCCCACCACAAGCTACACAGCAGAGCTGCATCGCGTTGTGATAGCCCGATGGCAAACAAAATTGCAAATTAGGGTCCATAGAATGAAGCGTAGACGTACATGGTGCAATGACCTGCCGTTGGAGTACGGCTTTCAGCGGGTAGAGATGGAAAATAAACCGTTCTTGGAAGGTGACATGGGGTGTCTATGGCCGCCACTATCGTCCAATTCATAGTTGGTGGTATCCGTGCATTTTTAGCAGCGATGGGATATTTTCTACATTGCAAATGACATGGTAAATTTTTGTCGACGTTATAAAACTCACCCAAAGTAAAGCTGGGAAGTTTATAACACCGCATTTGTAGACTTCAATTATAATATGGTTATAATAATGTAAGTGCGAAGAAACTAAAGCGGACAACACTACTAACCACTCGTAGAGACCAAACCAACCTTCGGATAGCGCACCTTATGTTCTACCTATTTAGTTACTGCCGCAGCCGTCCTCTTGTCCACTTTGAGTCTCTCTCGTGCACGTAAGTTTGAACGTACTTGGCGGCCTCCTCCGAGTGTCAGGTATGGTGGCCGCCTCCGCAGCAGCCGCTGTGCTCACGTTTGTACTCAAGCGACGAGGACTTGAATCATTCGAGTGCTGCATAATCACCTTGCGCCTGCTTTCTCCTAACACAAATGATTGTCTGAAGTCTCGTCAAGTCATGTTTATTACATTTTTCAGTACAGTTGCATGGCTAGAGCAGTACAGGAGGAGGTGTCAAAATTTCAGAGAAAGTGACAAGGTGACTTCCTATGGCGACATGATTGGGTAATTACAAAAAAAAAGTACAGCAAAGATGCGAATTTTTTAGCAATAACTAACGAGCAATTCAATTAATACATAACGCGATGGTAATAACATTAAAAATAGATTTGAAAATAATCAATAGCAAGGGAGAAAACAGAAACAAACCAATAATAATGGACTTTACATGACAAGTGCCACTATAGTTTTAACATTGGTGGTATAAGTGGTACAGGTTGTACAAAGGCAAAAGTAGATAAGAAATTATCATATAACTGTTGAGCGCTACTTATAGTTCATTACACAAATCATACGAGTCGATAAATTTCTGAATAAAATGTCTTTTGCTACACGAGAGGAAAATATTAATGTTGTGTGGTGATATTAACTCGAAGGGAAACGACTCTAGGATGAACTCTGTTGTTACGTTCAGCGCTTCTGGAGCAGCTTCTGACTATACCTTGTTTTCTTCTGGAAATGTAGATAGGGCATGTGAATGTAATAATAATTCTTGCTTGTACCAAGATAGGTGTGCGCAATCAATGTATGCCTGAAGTAGGGCTTCATCGTCAAGGTGTCAAACTTATGAGCTTTGAGCAAACAATGGAATCCATATACCAATATTTACAAGTGGATCTCATTATTGCTGTCGGTGATTCGGTTAAGAAAAGTCATACAAGCATTTACAATGGTAATATACCGCAAAAAAAAGCTTGCAACAAAGTGGTTTTTCTTCTTGCATTTTTTTAAGTGTCGGCCCCACACAGGAGCTCACAGGCTTGGTGTGGGCCCGAAAACCATGGCTATCGATCGGTACGTTTTGACCCAATTCAAACCTGCTCGAATGTGATGCTGCACCACTACTATTACTTATTATAGGTAGGCTAGTTAGTGCTGCGTTTTTTTTTAGGAAACGTGCAACGCGTAAATTCAAATACACTGAATAAAACAAGGCACATCGCTATCTGCGTTAACCACATCGCACAGGAACGTTTGAACAGGGTGCTTTTGCAGATTATTTTTTAGTATAAACACTCAAAACTAGAATAATGCTTGTTTTAGTTCTCCTAATTTATTGATTTTTTTTAATTTACTACAGTTTGTTGTTGCTTTATTTTTAAACGCGTTTATGACGAGGCACTTGCAGAAGGTTTCGTATGTGCTTCACATGGAACTCGAGTGCATTCGATCGGAAGCTTGCGAAAGTGGCGCGATGAACAGCAAGCTAAAGATACCAGTCATACGAACCACTCCAGTACATGCATACGGCTAGTCTAAAATATAAACTTTTTTTTGAAATTGACTGTCGACTCGTATTTCTATTATGTTAGACATGGCGGGCCAGCAGACTACTGTCAAGACAAAAAATAGTAGACATTGCGTTGTCATTTTTAGTCGACTTTTACGCTTATATATGTATACACAACACTGTCGGCCGACGAAGAACGCAGGGCATTTCCGCGATGACACTAAACGCTTCACGATGAAACAAACTTCAAAAGCGTCTTTATTATTGAGCTAAAAGGTGAAATGGGGAGGGTTGCAAGGAAACAGTAGAGGAGTAGGGGAAAACCCAGAATGACAGGGAGGCTAGCCAGTTCTTAGCCCGGCTGGTTACCCTGCGAAAGAATGGAAGGTATGTGCCTTAATAACGCCTTTCCCTTCTTGCTTATTTTTAACGCGATGGCGTTAAAGAGTGCGTTTCGCAGAAATTGTGGCCCCGCTGGTATCGGCGTCGTCGGTTGTGAGCTGGAAACCATCATATTTGTCTTACCGAAAAAGTGAGAAAGATGCGAATAAAATAATTTTTTAAAATTTGGCGTCTGAGTGCTGATCAAACCCGCGTTGTTTGCGTGGCAAGTGGGTATTCTACCACACAACCATGCCCGTGTCAGTACAGTGAAAATAACTTCCTCTGCTTGGAAATGCAGTGAAAATAACTTCATTTACTTGAAAATGCGGTGAAAGTAACCAACATAAAGTGTGAACAAAAAACACAGTGGGCATTTCTTCCTTTAGTCGTCATGTATTTTGTCCAGCGATGTGCAATGTTTCCAGGCTCCTCGTGAAACTTGTACGAGGTAGTATACCTATCTTGCTGGTTAATTAGTTGATAAACAGACAGATAGACAGGCAGATCCGCTCAAAGTAGCAGAAGTTACCGAAGAAATGATTCGCGTTTCAAAATTTGTGAACATGGGTGGAGCTCACATTTCAACGAGTGAACTTTTTTCTTCGTCAAGGCTTCAACAGCCTTGTATCCACCTTGAAGACGACAAGTTCACTTGTCAAAACATGCACTTTAGCTGCACCCCGTACTCATGAGTTCTCCATGCCTCTCTTCTGGGACGATAGAATTCCTGAAGTGATTGCTTCTTTTCCGGTGTCAAACAAGCGAAACCATGCACGTGAAAGTCTTTCACGTCTAATACTTTATCAGCGTGATCATTGGTTTTTTTTTCAATGAAAACGAGTCTATTGCCACTGCGTGCAAGTTTCAGCCTTTCACTTTAAAATTTGATTTCTCTTAGCCTGGGTAATATAGCTCTTCAAATATATTTTGTTATATCGCACGAGGTTGATAACCACTCATATATCAATATACGTACACCTTCACTAGCAAAAAATGAACACTTGGCCGGGGCCTTTCCGCAATTAATTAACGATTATTATTCTGACATCTTTCATTAGGGTCTGTCACTTTCTCTTGGCAATTAGAGGAGAAGTTATATAGCACGCAAATTTAAATTTTCAGAACTATACGTCACAGAATAAAAGTTACTTCCTGTGTCTGAAGGACAAGCCAAGAAAGAGAACCTTGTCGTATTCGTGTACAGAGTTCACTGTTTTCTCATTAAGGCCGTGATGGCGCTGTCTGGTATTACACTATTAGAGAGTCACTGTTGTGCATATATAAACTGTTCGTGTTGGAAAAAAAGGGAGAACACGTAAATTTGAAAATTTCCATAACGCTTCTACTCTACCTTGTGGAAATCCTTGATATTCTAGAAGGGTGCCTCTATCAATTCAAACAACAGCACCAGTTTTCGATCATTAGCGACTGAATAGACCCTTTTCTTCATTGTATAGGTAGCTTTCCTGCAAAGAAGTTATCCTAACTAATGGCAGCTTGCTACTCCTGAAAACAACGTGTTGAAACGCAGTTTTCTTGCGTGAGGACGAGAAAAATATAGACTAATGTCGCCTAATATAAACATGCATAATCGACAAGCCTCAGCACGCGCAACTACAACACCTCTTTTCCAACCGAAGTGTGACAGGTGCGGTCACAAGTTGGACCAATGTGCAGCTCCGGGAATCATAAGTGTGGGTGATCAAAATTGCTTACTTTATCAATCAGCTTTCGGGAACTGGACATTGTAATGACGTACATCGCGAATCGCGCTACACACATGATGCATAATGTGGAAATATAAGAGCGCACAAGGTATAAGGAAGAGAACTTTACACGAAAGATGCCTGTCAAGTGTTTTTTCTTCTACCTTGTGCGCTCATATATTTCCAGATTATGTTGTGCCAATTGACCCAGCATTCCATTTTATTGAACACATGATGCAGCCGACTTGATCGATGCGTGCCAATAGGTCCTTAAGTATTGGTTATAAAACAGAGTAAGGACCAACTCAGTAACGAGAATTACTTTCGGAGGAGATACAGAAAGAAGAAGGAAGAAAGCGACAAAAGGGAGAAGGCGGGGAGGTCAATCAGAAAGCCATCCAGTTGGCTACCTTACACTGGGGGATTAGGGAAGGGGACATAAAAATGAGAAAGAGGGAATAGAAGGGGAAAAAAGAGAGACTGAGAGTAATTTCACTGAAGCGTGTAGATTTTCACCGCAAGTCAGAGGCGTTCACACAAACCCGTCTTTCTCAAGAAACACAGCACGGCTTCACTGCCTTGTAGGCTGTCGAGAGATGTGGATGCTGCTGTAATAGCATTGTCCACATCCTCCGACAGAAAGCAAGATGCAAGGAAAGTCAGGGGGTTGAACCAGCCACACGTCCTGGGGGAAGAGATGCAGGGGAGATAAGATATAGAATAAACAGCAGGAATTGGTACTGTCTGTGACGTAATATAGCTTCGGTCATGTAGCGTATATTTAAGCGTTCGTCTCATCAAATAATGTTTAAAATTGATCCTTCGCCGAAAGCGAAGACTGGTGGAAAAACACCTGACAAGTAACGTCGTCTAAAGATAGCCAAGGCTTAGTTATACACTATGGCAGGCCGAATCGAGGAAAGTAAAGAACATAAGAGTGATGCATGCACTCGGTAAATGATTAGTGGCCCCAGCTTGAAGAGGGCAGTCACACGATGACTTGAAGCGATGAATTGAAATTCGGTGAGGTTCCCAGGCGTGTAAAATTGTCGTCGTCTATAGATCGACAATGGATCGCTTTCGATCCTCACTTCGACGCGGAATATTCTTGTTGATTTCAGAACTGTTGAATTTCGGGCTTGCTGGTACATGGTGAGGGATCAAAGAACTTTATTTAAGTCCTATAGGTCATGCTAATGTCCCAGCCCAAAACGGGCTGCTCCTACGAAGAGAAAACAAGCGCTGTATGAACATGCGTTTAGCGCCTGTGTTGCGTGTCTTCTTTTTGTTTTCCCAAACATTCGGCGCTATTAACGCAATAGCCTTAAAGAGCTCGTTCGCAGAAATTCCGGCATCGACGTCAGCGTAGCCGCAGTTGGTACGGAGCGAAGAGTCGTCATCTTGTGCGTGATCTAAAAAATTGGGAAAGATGCAAATAAAATAAATATTTTAGTTTTGAGTGGGGATCGAACACGGGTATTCTGCCTGTCGAGCGGATGTTCTATCACAAAGTCACGTATGTGCTTGTGAACGAAATTAAGATATCTTCTTCTGGTCGGAAATGAAGTGAACGGAGCTTTCATGCTTTACAAACACGCGTTTTGTACACATGCTTCACAATACAACGTCAAATATTGCACTAAAAACGCGTGGTACAGGCGTACATTGCCCTCGTGCGTCGGAACATGTGGTTATCACAATTACTTCGTGGTTTACAGCCGGTAATCTACTAGAAAAGGCACACAGGTTACTGCGCCTATTCCCTTAAGGCCACGTAGTAAGTGCATAAGCAAGTGCGAAAACATTCCATGCACGAAGTGCCTGAAGTACATATATGCTATAGTCAGGATATTCCTATCACGTTCAACTTTTAAAGGTGGAGCTTAGGGATCCCCCCCCCCGCCTCTTTTTTTTTCGCTGCTCATTCAGCGCTATTATTCTTGATTTTGCCGTCACGAGAAAATGATGACTTTTCGGTCGCAACCGACGACGCCGGCGCTGACCCCGGTATCTCCGCGGAACGAGCTCGCTATCGCGGTAAAACGGATGATGTTGGAATCAGTTGCAAAGGCCGAGGGTAAGGCAATGCAACAATGTACAACAACCTCGGAAAAGAGCAGCGCTTCGAGATAGGCAATAGTGCACTTGAAATTGTAAAAGACTATGTCTACTTAGGGCAGGTAATAACCGCGAAGCCGAACCACGAGATAGAAGTAACTAGAAGAATAAGAATGGGGTGGAGCACATTCGGCAGGCACTCTCAAATTATGACAAGTAGATTGCCACTATCCCTCAAGAGGAAGGTATATAACAGCTGTATCTTGCCGGTACTTAGCTACGGAGCAGAAACCTGGAGACTCACTAAGAGGGTTCCACTTAAATTGAGGACGACGCAGCGAGCAATGGAAAGAAAAATGGTAGGTCTAACCTTAAGAGACAAGAAGAGAGCTGAGTGGATTAGGGAACAAACGGGGGTTAAGGATATCATAGCTGAAATCAAGAAGAAGAAATGGACATGGGCCGGGCATGTAGCGCGTAGACAGGATTACCGCTGGTCGTTAAGGGTAACTAACTGGATTCCCAGAGAAGGGAAGCGGGTTAGCGGGAGACAGAAGGTTAGGTGGGCAGATGAGATTAAGAAGTATGCGGGTATAAATTGGCAGCAGCAAGCACAGGACCGGGTTAACTGGCGGAACATTGGAGAGGCCTTTGTCCTGCAGCGGACGTAGTCAGGCTGATGATGATGAAGGCAATGCACAGCCATGTGTGAACAGTGTAGTCATAGGTGGGATAAGAAAATGGAGATGAGGACGAGGCAAAAGAGGGGGACAGAGGCTGAAGCAAAACTTTTCACAGTACAGTATATCAAAAGAGTGCGAAAGAGACTGGGGGGTGAAAACGAGGAATAGGAGGAGCAAAAGTTCACCGTTCCCGCTGTCTTCTCAGTCGTTGCATCACTAGTACGTAGGTGAAACAGTTTTTTTTTTATTTATTCCTTCGAGTGACGTTACTGCTGAATTGCAAAGTTTTCTTCCGCTGCAACAACATTATTCTCATCTAAATTACCAAATCGCACTTCACTTCGGCTTCTTCACTGAAATTTGCAGTCATGAACTGCTCAAAGAGAAGTCACTAGTGTCACTTCTACTGAAATGACCAGCATATTTCTGCACATCAAAAGTAGAATTTAATTCAATATTTATGCACCATGCTGATGCTGGGGGTTCTTTCAATTTAGGATTGTTGCGTTTATTTATTTATTTATTTATTTATTTATTTATTTATTTATTTATTTATTTATTTATTTATTTATTTATTTATTTATTTATTTATTTATTTATTTATTTATTTATTTATTAGCATGGAAACCTCTCAGGTTACAGTCTCGAGAGTATTGAAAGAGGAGGGGAGGGGTTTTACAGAATTAAAGAAGTCAAAGACAATTGTAGGCCTGTAAAATTTATTCATTTGGAATAAGGAAAAGTATCCAACGTAAATAAAGCAGCGTAAGAACCATAAGATGAAACACATGAGCACAAAAACATCTGAAAAACATTCCTGTATGCAGATACAATAAAATATTAAAATACCACGATAAAATAATAAATTAAAAACAGTTATCAAGAGTCATTCAGTAAAATATAATAAAAGTACATCTGGATAATAGAATAACTGACCTAATAAGGCACTCAATTCACGATAAGCCTATTAAAGAAAGAATAACAAATACAAACTTCTAAATTTGCGCTGCATATGTTAACAATGCAATAAGGATGGTTGTTACCAACTGTAACTTATATTTCAATCACTGACTAATAATTTATTTGGCACTATTTAGGGTATTGTAATTCTTAAGACGCATATACATGCACTCACGCGCAATATATTGTCATTCTTAGTAATCATTCGCAGTTAAAGCGACATAGGTATACATTATGTCGGATGGAAAACCATTCAGAACAGTGTCATATTCAAGACGAAATACTGTGATGATAAATTTCTTGTGTAGTTCATGTAATTGCAAACGTATGAAAACCCGGGTCAATTTTTAATAATCTTTGTGCTGATTACCTTCGTGCCTAGAGGCAAGAGGAAGTAACAGTGGCTTTATAAAGCACGTTTCTCTTTTTTTTTTCATTGTAGATACACAAAGAAGAAAAAAGGCGCCGTATGCAGGCATGATCTGAACAACGCGGTATCATTATGTCTAAAAGAGCACAGTCAGGTCGCCATGACACCTCATTCGTCGCTGTCTATTGCGACATATAAACTCAGGTGTCGCATCATGCCCGGGAAATTGCTGGACTCTTCCGGCGTGCCGCTCGACATGGAAACTGCCGTCTTGGTATCTTTTTTCTACAGCGTTCTAATCCGTAAGCGCATTGCTTATGTTATATTCTGATACGAACTTTATCGTTGCTTCCCCATACGTGGCACTTGATGCAAACTTTAAGGGCTTCCTGACATGATGCTTTTATAGCCGACTTGTTATCTAGGAGTTTACGACCGATTGGCTTCAACTGCAACCTAAAGCAAATACTGAGAATTTGAATATGTATACAGTGCATACTGTTGCATAAACAAAATAAGCTTACGGTAGGTCATCATTTTTTTATGATTTGATAAATTCATGATGATGTGACATTTATAAATGTCAAATGACTTACTTACCCGAAGCGCGCTTCTTTATTTTTTTTTCATAAATGTTATGCAGCGCTAGCTGAAAACTTTAAACCTAGCCACGTTACGAATCATTACACCGTATGGTCAAGTACAGGAGAAGGAGGAGGAGGAAAGTTTAAGTTGAAGGACAGGGAGGTTAGCCAGTTCTCAGACAGCTGTAAAGCGCACCTTTTTACAGAGCACTAGGAACAATAAATACACGACACTCGCTTCTACAGGAACATTCTCGACTCTGTTGTCTCTGAAAAAAATTACGCTATACTTAAGCACAAGGTATAATGAACTGTCACCAACCAGCCCAACTCTCAACATTATCGAAACACATTACGAAGCTCCTGTATCATCCAGAATTCCCAGCGGTAATTTGACGCTCTCATTGTGGAACTCTGCTTTATTTGCTTCCACAGCTGCTGGAACGGGATCTGTCTTTTTTTTATTTTGTACAAATCAAAAGATAGAACTGCGTTTTTTTACGCCCATCTGAAACTTTTCAGTCAAAGACAATCATTTAATTAGGTGAGGGCTTCTACGCTCGATAACTATTCTTTCCAAATGCATTCGTAACCACTGAGAGACATACTATCACTGCTACAAAACATGAATATTAGTGTCAGTATGCGTCAATATGCATTCGCGGAAAAAGAAATCTTAATATTTGAAAAATAACTAACCGCACTCATTGACGTACATTGCTTCTTGCGATTGCTTCTTCCAAAACTTGTAGTGATTTTTTTTTAAATCGAGACCTTGGTCAATATTACATTGCCTGCCATTGTAGCAAGACAGTATAGGAGTAGCCGAAACTGTCCCGCCGCGGTGGTCTAGTGGCTAAAACACTCAGCTGTTGACCCGCAAGTCGCCGGATCGAATCGGGCCGGGCGACGGCGGCTGCATTTCCGATGGAGGCCGAAATGCTGTAGGCCCGTTTGCTCAGATTTGGGCGCACGTTGAAGAAACCCGGGTGGTCGAAATTTCCAAAGCCCTCCACGTGGCGTCTCTCATAATCATATGGTAATTTTGGGACCAGCAAGTGAAGGGTTCGATAAAGGTCGAGCTCCCTGTTATTTCTTGTCGTGTCTACCCATAATATATAAACATGTATATAATGTGACGTCATAAGGAACGACTGCGGTTGGAAGTGATAATGCAAGAAAACACAAATATGCACCAAGAACAATATAGGCTAAACAAGCCCAGTGGCTAAATGAACGAACTGCTCAAAATATTACTTTAACAGCTTCTGTTATTTATCTTACGGTTTGTCAGCATATATACCCAAATTACGAAATAGATTTTTTTTCTTCATCATTTGTAATATATTGGCAATACACCTTGCAGTTTTCAAAATTCTTCGTGTGAGTGTTTAAAGCGTAAGACCAGTACGAAAAATGCAAATTATATAGCGAGCAAAAGCGAACTACCCTGCTACGGGCCAAACCTCCTTATTATCACGGTTACATGAAAATTCATCTGTCAACCACTTCTTAAGCATGCTGTAACTACAAACTTAAAGGAGCTTCTCAAAAGCATTACAGAATAGAGCTTCCTCATGTTCCTGCTTTGACAGCTGACATGAGGAAGTGGCAACCTTATAAAAACTACTCTAATATACAACATTTATGTAACAGAATTTTTATTTAGTTTGCAGCTGCCAGGGAGACTTGGTAGAAGAGGCGACTATAGTTCATCCCATGGTTTTCGAGAGCCGAGAACCGAGCTTCGAAAAACTTCTCATGATTCAGGAAGGCCACTCTTTGAAATTAACGAAAGCGTCCGTGCTGGCTGAAAAACTGTTACTTCGTGATATAACGGAAAACGGCATCATCGACCACTATGTAAGTATGAACCATTTGAACCCCAAATGCTTACTCCTAACTGAAAAGAACATATCGTGAATCATGTATAATTATGATGTAAATTGTTGGGAACGCGACTCCCAATGATGCCTCGTCAGTCAAAACAGTGACACATAATCTGAAATCTCACAAAAAGCGGACAGTCTCACAGGCTGTCGGCAAAAGTTTTTTGTCTTCTGCTTTCTCGTGAAAGTGAGATTATTAGGGCCTAAAACCCGTATACGATTTTAGAACAAATATTTATCGTACTTACAAAGGCTCACCAAGAGATGTTTTCTTCTTGTGACGTAGGTGGATGGAAAAGCATACGAGAATGAACTCTATCAGGACTCCGAGCAGCTAGCATCATTAGTTGTAAAACCGCAATCGAATGGTGACTATCATATAGTAAGTAAAACCAAGTTAGAAAATTTTGTTCAACTCTAAAACTAAGATGGAAGCCGACAGATGTAAACACGTAGTGGGATAAGCAGAACGAACAGGGGAAGTGTTTCACACTGGCTGGCTGAAGTTTCGATAGGAGGATCTGTCTTTGTCAACCCTCGGGAAGCTAACACGCAAATGATGACAAGACGCCTTTTAGAAAGATAGGTCCTTCTATCGATATTATGGGAAGCTTGAGTAAGACACTTCTGTTGTTCGTTCTGCTTAAGCCTTTTCAATTACTTCCTGCATGAATCGTTTGTGAGTAAGTTTTTTTGTGTGCGTGTGTGTGCAGAAGGGAATCGTAAATTCCACTCATTTCATTGAGCCTATCTTGACCGTGGAGAGGTCATTCTCTGGACGGACAGCGCACAAGTTGTCGAAGCTTGGAGTATGGAAAGATATACACGACGACGTTGTCATATCTAGTAAGTCTTTTGGAATTTTCCCATTTTTGCTAAAGCAATCTTTTGGGAGGTCGTCTTTTTTAATATTAATTTTTTTACGCACGGCCGATAACGTCAAGATAAGATACAAGGATTAATTGATTTGATTGATTTGTGAGGTTTAACGTCCTAAAAACCACCACATGAATATGAGAGATGCCGTAGTCCAGAAATTTCGACCACCTGGAGTTCTTTAACCTGCACCCGAATCTGAGAACTCGGGTCTACAACATCTCCGCCTCCATCGGAAATGCAGCCGCCGCAGCCGGGATTCGAACCCGTGACCAGCAGGTCAGCAGCGGAGTACCTCAGTCGCTAGACCACCACGGTGGGCCAAGATACAAGGAAAAGACAGATGCTTGTATTTACGAGAGACAACTTCAACAAACGAAGGGAAAAAAACAGGTGTGACCATGATTATACCATAGATGGCAATACCATGTATGTTTTCAGTGCTTACACATAAAATGCACCCACGGAATTTCCTATGACGACTCAACAACAAAGTCGACGAACGGCGATTGCTTGCACTGATTCAGAAGCAATCAAGAGCCTACCCAATGTTTTGAAAAAGACAGCTCACGAGCTCATAGGTGGCGGAAAAGGGCGGGAAAGGAGCCTAATAAATCCAATCTGCGCCATCAATAAAATCAAAAGCAAAATGGCAGTTAGTGTCTCTGTCGAACGTTGTGGTAGCCGTGATCTGTCTTAGAGTTTATATACAAGCTCTAGAGGAAAAGCTGGGCTCGAAAAGCTTTAACTACCAAAGTGCTGACATCTTGAAACGTTGTCATTGTTGCCATCAAAATACATGAAAGTGCTAAATATATTAGTTGAAAGCACTCAAATTGTCGCAGTATAAATCATAAACAACTGCGTTCACGTATTGTAAAAAAAAACCGAAATTGTGTGATGTTTATATCAACTACTTTTAAGAAAGATGCAATAGTCGTTTATGTAGTTTGCTGTGCGTGGAAGAAAACGTTTGCAGTTTTATTTACCAGATGTCACCACAAACAATCTTTGTATCATATCAACTTTCGTGAGCGGGGTGGTGCGACGTGCGGCCGATTCCACCAGCTTGTTTGCGCCTCGTCGACCGTGTTTTTTGTTGCCATGAGCCAACAACTCAACTTTATGTGACAGTGTTTTACTGCTATGCAACAGAGGTCCTCGAAACAGAAAAGAATGTCAGAAGATATTGCCGCATGTAGTGGCCTGTGCGAGCGTACATCACCCGAAAGCTGAGTATAGTTCCATCATGGCGGCACACTAGTGGTTATAGGCTTCAATGCATGGGCCTTAAGGGCTGCTTTTCCTCTAGAGTCATTATAGTAGAGAAGCACGTGGTTCTTGGAGTGTTACTATACTTAAACGGACGTACGGGTCTATTGACGATTGTATTCAGTAATATCTCATCAATTTTAGCATATTGATTTAAATATGAAGATACAGTTGCCATGAAGCCATGAGTTCCAACTAATTATGCATTGGGTACTTGCAGAACATTTTCGCTGAGTTGCACAATTGAAACTTTGGTTGTAGTGCTGCGCAAGTGCGAAATCTGATATGGTTCGAATGCGCCTCACCGCGATAATCTAGTGGCTAAGGCACTCGACTGCTGACCCGCAAGTCGCAGGATCGAATCCCGGCTGCGATGGCTGCATTTCCGATGGAAGCGAAAATTCTGTATGCTCGTGTGCTCAAATTTGGATGCACGTTTAAGAAACCCAGGTGGTCAAAATTTGCCGAGCCTTCCACTACGGCGTCCTCACAATTATTCGGTGGTTTTGGGATGTTGAACCTTACATCTCAGTTCACTATCGATGAGGTTCAAATGCGCGCAAATAGTTCAAGTACTGCTCTTAAAAAACTAATGTCGTAACCACTTAGTATTTCTTTAAATGTGAAGTATTCCTTAGCAAACTTCGGCGACTTTGAGCTCATCTATCTATCTATCTATCTATCTATCTATCTATCTATCTATCTATCTATCTATCTATCTATCTATCTATCTATCTATCTATCTATCTATCTATCTATCTATCTATCTATGTATCTATCTATCTATTTATCTAGCCGCCTACGACTTTTAGCTCTCCTGGCCGTTTTGATAATAGCATCGATACCAAACATGGTATGACATGACTGTATGAAGAACATATTTGACTAGTCATAGCATGAAAATCATGACATGTATGTCATGAATGTAATGATTTACATTTCATGGTCCTGCAGTTTTTGCGGTGGTTTCGTTCACATGGCAAGTTCCAAACTGGTATGGTATGGCATTATTGCATGACAAACACAAGCGACAGACCCTAACATGAAAATCATGACAGGCGTGTCATGTAACAACATGACTACATGCCATTCTCATGATGTGCTCGCGGCCATTTCGCTGGCGTCACATATACCAAATTAGGTATTGCAGTACGTGAATGCATGACGAATGTATGACAGTGGTGCAAACATGATAAACATGAGATGCGTGTCATGTAACCACATGACTACATGCTACGCTCATGATGCACCCGCAGCCATTTCGATAGCTTCACATGTACCAAACTCGATATTACGCGACGCGAACAGATGACATAGGTAAATGACGCATCCAAGCATGACAATCACGACATGGGTGTCAACATGACTACATGCCACACTGATGATGCGCTTGCGGCCGTATCACTAGCTACACATATGCCAAATTTGGTATTACGTGACGCCAATAGATGACGAAGGTATGTGACTGGTGTAAACATGATAATCACGAGATGCGTGTCATGTGAGAACATGAATACATGCCACAGTCAGGGTGGCAATACATTTCGACGTCAATGGATAATGAAATATATGCCTGTTGCAAACATTATAATCCTCACACGCGTGTCGTGTAAGAACATGACAACATATACCACGCTCATAGCGTGCTAGATGCCGTTTCGCTAGCTCCACATATGCTAAATTTGGTCTCACAAAACGTGAATAGATGACGAAGCTAAACGGCACATCCAAACATGATATTCAAGACACAGAAGTCATGTAAGCATCATTTACTTCCACCTCGTAAACTTGTGCTGATTTTAAAGTAACATCTCAACGTTTCTCATTCGTGCTTCGCATATCGTAGAGTCCCACTGTACGTGGGATCTGCCTTTTTTTAGCGAAACGATATGAAAAGAACGTTTTCACTAATAAAATACTTGTTCGCAATTTCTTTTAGGACCCGCAAGATTCAGACGACACACAAAGCTTGATAAAGGTGTGCCAATGCAGTTCCTACTTCCATTGCTTTATCGTGTTTTTATTATTTAGAACAAGTTTGTTTTTCTTTTTTTCTTAGAGACCAAACTGGAACTGCCACAAAACTTCACTATCGAGACGGTGTTCATCAGTGACCTCAACCACACTAAATATTTTAGTAATGACAAGGACCGTATTAGTTATGTATCAGTGCTGATGCTTGCGGCAAGTATTGGCTAGTCTGTTTACTTTTAGTAAATAACCTGCTTTCTCAAATACTCAAGTACTAAAAAGAGCGTAATATTATTATGAATGATGAAATTCTCCCAGTGTAGCTGAAAATAACTTTATCTGATATACTCCTGATATATAATAAATGTCAACTTCAGGTAAACAGCCTAAGGCTTCTTTTTAGATCTTACAAAAAGTTCGTTAATTAAGGCAGAAGGCCACGCGATCCCATTTCGCGTATATCGCATCAGTGCACACAACGCAGTGGCATCATTCCGAGAAACATTTCCCGTGCCCCTCTCTAACAACTGTCCGATTTTACTTGTACGCGATATGACGTAATCTCGCTCATGGGTAACATTACCGAGCACCCACTTCTTTGCTTGGTTCTTTATCCTACAGGACGGTGGCTTGCCCAGGTTGCGACGCAGTATTGGCCGTTTTCATCAGTTTTACTTCACAATCTGCCTTTCCTTTGCATCCTCTGCTGTCGTGGTTGAACTCCGAAACTACCGGGACAACCAGTATTGCGATAACGAAAGTCTCTTTTCCGCGAGAAGTAGGGTACTTACCTCGCCAGCTCCTCGTAACCCTAGCATCGTGCTCTGCCCCCGTGCCTGGCCGCCTCGGTAGAAGAATGGATGCAGTGCTTGGGCTCGACTGCTGGCCCAACGGTCGCGGACTTGATTCCGACCTCGATGGTACCATCCCTATAAAGGCAATATGGTAGAGGTTCATGTTCTCTGTGTGTCACTGCCTATTAAAGAACACAAGATGGTCGAAATTTCCGGAGACCTCCACTACGGCATATCTCATAATTATATTGTGGTTTCGAGACTTGAAACCCCAGGTATTATTTTGACACGTGTTTTACGCCAGGGTCCGCCGATACTTCGGTGACGTATTTCCGTCACGAAAATGACGTCGAATAAATACACACGATCAGAAGATAAAAAGTGTTGCCAACAAGACTCGAACCTACGACCTCTAGGTCCGCGACAGAACATGCGGGACGCTCTATAGATATCCAATGTGCTGCGCCCGCAATCATTCTATAGACTTTGAAAAATGTACCTTTTAAATCTACCATTGTGCTCTCACAGCATTCTTGGTAAAGTGCGGTAATGCATTATGACCATGGCATACGTGATTAGTTCGTTCAACGCTTCGTTCCTAAGCGTCCTTGCCATGTCGACGCGTTAACACACCCCCAGGCGGCAACCTTACTTCAAGCCTCGTAAAGTGTCGGCATCGCTAATAGTTTAGTGCCTAGAAATGTACTGCCAACATGTTTCTAGACACCATCCACACCAAATGGTTCTGCGAGACTGCGACACCCAGCGGCTTCGCGTGGCTTTAACTCCACGTTCCCCACTAAGGCTGGCCCCAAGAAAAATCTACAAGACATAAGGCGCCTAGCGTTACCCTCTGGTCGGGCGGTTCAATACCTCCATTATGCCCCGGGCAGGCAATCTTTCTTAGAGGCGTTGTCTTTACCCGAATTTGGCGTCCAATTAGTGGCGCTCTTCTGGCTATCACATCGCTTTCTATGGATTCACTCTCACTGTTTACTACAGCTACCACAAGTATATATGACCACGAGGGTTTGCGTAAAAATTAACGGTGGATGTTAGTATATAGTTATAACGGAGATGTATCACTAAGTGTCGACGTGGATGCAACTATGTATAAGCGGCGTTGTCGCTGTCAAACATCAATACAAATTGCACAAGCCCTCTCGTATCATTGCAGGTTAAACAAGAAACTTTCTGTCACGACAAGTTTTACTTTCGTGTTTTACCAATTCTTACAAACGAGGGATCATCCATGATTTTCTTATTCTTCACGTGCCGCTGCGACACCAGTGGAATGGGAGGAAGGGGTAGAAGTAGCCTTGGTCAATTGTTAGCGGCTTGCCAACGACACGATCGCTCACGTCGTGTTTCGTTGCCAAAATAGGCGTCATCGCACAAATGGATACGCATACCGATCTTTTCTGCTGTAAAGATTGGGGAGGCTCAGTGAGAACTTGAAACTTGCCGAGGTGTGGCTTTCAATTACTTTTGTATGGCATTACTCCTTTCGAAATTTCTTACAACAACATGTTCACATCGTAAAAACGTTTCTCTCGATTAGAATTTTCAGACCGCAAGGTTGTTTACTGGCCCTTCAAGCTTTCGTCGGTTAACTTCACGAAATTTGCTCGTAAATGTGACGGCATAAATTTGCAAAACAGTAAAAGTTGCTTGTGAAAGAAGTTTTTTTTTCCTTTTTGTATATAACGCTGAAAAGTGGAATACGTAATCGTTTTTTTTTTACGTTGCTGGTTACACTAGATTAGCTGCGCTTCCTGAAACTTTGTTGCCTTTCGCGGCCATGTTTTTTTCAGCTTTAGGCATTTTTTTTGGCACTCCGCAATCGTGAACGCCACTGTAAAGTGGGGTCGTGCTGCGCCACAGGTTGCGATTTTTCCTATCTCTGAGGGAGTACACCTACAGGCGTGACCCAAGCGGCATTTCATACCTGCTGAATTTTGTCTGGGCATGGGCTACACCTGGTGCTCTCTGAAATAACTACGCTATATTTCGAGCTCTCAAAGCAGCCAAGACACCCAGTTTTCGCTTATATTCTGAATTGTGGTTACATACCTGTGTGTTCACTATCAGGCTAGTGAAACTACAGCGCATTCGATTGAGAACTTATTTCATAATGATCATTTTTATAAACACGCAAGAGACCCCAAAGTATGACAACACTGGTGCATTCACAAGCCGTGAAGTGACCAGCCGATTTCATTGGATGTGTTTGTTCCGGCCGATCATTTTATTTTGTGATCAGTTGTGCGTGCAATTGAGCTGTTGGAACTTGCGTGAGTCCGACATTGATAATTGCATGATCAGCACTGGTTGAAAATTAGGTAGAAGATGACAGCACGACTGAATGAAGCCTGTGATGTCACACACCATGGCAAAGGGGTGGTCACCGACAGTAGACGAGTTTATTGTCGGCAACTTTTAGGACTAATTTGGCTACAAAATAATCTTTTTACATCCCATTTTTCATAATAACAGGCACAATGAACCATCTAATTCCAAATTTCGCTGAAAGCCGCAATTCAATGGGTGATTATGTCATGGACCCAGTTGTACTTATGTCTTTCGCATCTCGCTAAACTGGAATCGCTGGGTGCGCTTGCTGCACACTTCCTCAAGTTTCGCAGTATAGGGGGGCTGCATTTAGCACTGGATTCAGAACTACTCCTGTCGCTACAAAACATCGACATTTTGCTTCGTAGGAAATAAGTTTTACAAGAAAAGTAACACGCGTTCGTAGATGTATGACCCCAATAGGAGGAGCCGGAAGGTACTATTTCCCTTAACGTCTTTAATCGCGTCGTCTTGTGTTATCATCTTTCTGAAAAACTAGGACAAGTGAAGGTAGCGAGCTGATTGCTTCTTTTCATTAGTATACTAAAGTTACAAATTTTTTTAGACGAATTGCCTGAAAACGGACGCTTGCTTAGTTTTTGAGGAATTGTGAGACAAAATAATAGGAGATGGCTTTCTTCGCTGTTGCAATGAAGCAGTTTTTGCAAAATAGCGGTAGCAACTGATACCCTTTAATCTGCTGCTCAACGTTTGTCTTGCAGATTGGCCTTCGGTTTCAGCGGCTCGATCCACCTGGTCGTATAGCGTTAACCGCAATTTATAAATGTTTCACAGCTGTATGTATTATGTCACTATTGTTTCTTTCGAAAAATCCGTAAACACGAGTTGTGTCGAGCCCTGTTTGAAGTTTCTCAATATCTGCTTCAGTGCTTTACGCTGCGTATCTTTACAGGCTGAAGAAAAGCTTTTTCTCAGTCTCTCCGGTGATGGCGCTGTCCTCGGCTCACCAACGTTGACAAAAATATCGACTAGCCCACTGCGCAAAATAGAAGCAGCCGATATAGTATACCTGGTCACACAGTATGTAGCATTTTGTTATCTTAACAGCTTCAAACAAGACACGTTGCATACGTGATTATGACATTATTATTACCATCTAAAAGACGGTCATAATAGAATCGGCATCTATGGTACGCTCATACAATTCCCCTTTTTCAGTTAATATCTCAACTAATGCATCATGTGTTTTTTTTGTTTCTTGTTTTTATTTTTGTCACAAAGTTGGTGTTTTGCCATTGTGACATCGCATTACTAAAACCAAGGAAGTGAAAACAGTGCAAACACCAACAGAGCTATTGATTGTGTGGCTATCAGATTACTGTTCTCAAAAAAATCCCCACGTATTCCCGAAGTGGGCCAAGCTCCGGAGGCAAGCTGATAAACCATGAATTTTCATTTAATTTTGCCCATCCGATTATTGTACAAAGACGGGGCATAGAAACGCAGTGGTGTGGTAGGTATATATAAACGGTACATAGAGAATGCTTTATTATTTCCATATTAATATATTATATACAGAATATCTCATTATTTACGTATAGAGTATATGATGGTTTTTTCAACAGCTCTACGGACTACAAAAAGGGGTGTTCTCAGGGAGGATTTTCTTCGAACTGCCCTTCGAGCCCTCAGCTCCGCGTCCACTTTTCAATGAGCCCGCGCCACTTCCGTTTCGCGAACTGTCGCCATAGGGTCTTAGTGGTGAGCCCATGCTAATGCCTCTTTGTCAGCCCTCCACTCCACCACCGCCTTGTCTTCTTCTTTGTTCATAGTTGCAGGGTACCAGTATCAAAGCACACTGAGTCACTACTGGCGAAAGGTAAAGCAAGCGCGAAAAGTGAGTGCTATATATAGGCATGACCCTCTAGTGGTTTCTTGCCAAACTACTGCACGCGCTGAAAGTGGAGCGTAAGGACTTTAGTAAAGCGCAAGGTCCCTATAGATGAAACAAGGTGTTTCATCTAGGGACCTTAAGCTCGCAGCCGCGCCATCTAAAGGGCGTCATTCGAATCAAACGCGAGCACAGCTTCACCTCGATAGTGGCGAGTGTACTATAGCGTTGCTACAACAGTGAGACGGGAGACAAGCCTCGAGTGTGAGGAGCCTCGCCCCTAATACTTGCAGACTTTGTATGTTTCGAAGTGCGTGCAGCGAACACCTGTACCCATTGATACAGGGTTGGTGAAAATGGAACGCGATGCATGCGTCTCTACTCTTGCATGACTGGACACGCTAGGCGCAGCAACTCTACGCAAGCTAAGCTTGAGCACTCTAGAGTACGACCCGACCGGCGTACATTGGCGTGCCACGGCACTGTGCCTAACCGTACCAGGGAACGTATGCATGGAAAGGCAGACGGAAAGGTTGATGGGTGGAAGTGAGCACAAAACAGTAAATGCTTTCGCCTTAAAACACTCCGTTACACATCGTGACGTCATTGCTTGATTAATGTGATTCTCAGTGCGCGACGGTGAAATACACTTGGATAATGTTTCTGTGTGAGCACCTGTAGAGAAAAACAGGCAATGAAGAGAAAGAAAGGGGTAGCTCTATGAGGGAACAGCCAATACAGCAAAACATTTTAAACAATGGATGGCTCTGTGCTAGAATCATGGTCCTTGGGTAGAATACTAGGCAGCTGCACAGGAATCCTGGATTCGAATCCTATTCTTTCTTGTGTGTTTTTTTCTCTTCGTTGTTTTTTCTTTCGCGCTATAGCAGTTGCGGGAACCGGCAGCAGTGGAAGTGCCACTACGGTGCCAAAATCGACTTTTATGATCTCATACAGACATCGCTGTAAAGGTCAAGCCTGTATGCTCATCACTTAGGCAACCCCGCTATACGATTCTAGATATTATTTTTCATGTAGGCTTTCAAAGTGCACCATACTATGTGCACGCAAGCACAGACAAATCAGGCCAAGGAGGTCGCAAGCTAGGCCCCCTCATTGCGTGCTCATCAGCAAAACTTAACAGTATTCAGTGAGTCCCCATTACGTCTCATTTCTAAAGCATAGTGTAACACTTCGGACTGTGATGACTCAACTTCGAAAAATAAGCTGTTTTTTTTTTTGCTTTGGTGATAATGAATGAACAATTCCTTTAGAACACCGTACTTTTGAAACACTATACCAAGACGAACCCGGCTCTGCTCTAGGTAAGAGGCTTTCTCATTGCAGAAACTCTCTGGTCTTCACTGCCTTCTCGGGGCACCATTGTTGTTCTAAGAAATCCGCAGAGACGAGTTTGACCTCCCGTGTTGTCCTAACTATTTTTTCAACGGAATGTAAAAAAGTATCATGCGATAACCCATGAAAAAGTTCAGCTGCAATATTCACCCACAAACTTTCAGCGCTGGCTACGCCTGTTTATGATGGCAATCCTAAGTAAGAGAGTGTTTATGTGGGCTGCATTACCCTATGTTCATTAACACTTCGGCAAAATCAGTAGCTATTTTGAAATGCGCACAGCTTTAATTCTCATTATCCTGAAGATCGTCGGGGACACATGGACTATTGGTTATCATTTGTTATGACATTGAAGTTGGCCACAAAGCAAAGTTTGTTTCCCCGGGATTGCTAAGCTTAAGCTCTGCAAGCACTATTGCTCAATAACTTTGCGCGGCAAGCCCTCAAATTTGGTTGAAACAAAAAGTCTAACAAGAATCTCAGATAGAGAATATATAGTCTTGTTTTAATGTGTTTTTTATCTTTTATTTTCAGAAAACCTATAAAGCGTGGAGACAATTCAGAGTACGCCAATTCAAGCGTTTTAGGTATGCCGGCATGGACTTCAGACGCTCGCCCCACATCTATGTTAACCTGCATTCTCATCAACTTGGCTAGGTTACTAAAGAGCTTTTCGTGTAGTGTGTACATATATATACTGTCGATGGCGTTGTCGTCATCGAATTGGTCCTTAAGAGGTCTTAGAGGATGAAACTTTGTCAAGTCCTTCGAGGTATAACGTGTTAAATTGATGTGGAGGTTTCGATAGAAGGTGGATGTGTATGTGTAGATGGAAGGGGGGAGAGATTGGGCGGCTCAGGTTTAGTGCATGTGTGAAACAAGTATTATGGGTACAGGTGTGAAAGAGCGCCGTACTCAGGGGCTGTTATATTTTCATTGTGATTAAAGAGTTGCGAGTAAATGAAAGACGTACACAACATGCACACTGAGCTGATGCTCTTTAGATTGATCGGAATGGAGATTTACTTCACTTAACATCTCATAAAGTGTATATAGTATCGCTGATTTTGTCCGTTGATCCTTCACCCACTAATTATCATTCACCCCAGGAAATTGTCGGATTGATTTTCTATATTGCTTTTCAGCTCACAAGCATTTCATATTTCAGGACCCTTTCGTCTCTCACTTTAAGGGAGTAGCATCATTTTATAGTATTTGTTGGCTTTGTGAATCTAACCAGTAAATATGTGGTATTTAGTGAAATTGAATGAGTTTTGGTGTCCGTAACATGTATTTCTTGACGTGCAGGGTGGCACATACGAACGACGAATGATTGGATTTCGTCTATTATTTTCTATTCAACTATTACCTCTTCAGCGTTTCAGAGGACTTAATCGTAATGGGCACTATTTTAACAACTAGATGACGTAGAAAGTCAATATGCGCGCCTCGTACTGCTCACGCATTTGCAGCTGTGGCAAACATTCAACTAGACACATGCTTTACTCATGCAGGATTGGCGACAATAGGAGGTGCATGCGGGAAAAACAAAGTTGCGATTGGCAGGGACCAACCGGGAACTTATTCCGGATTACATACCGCTCCGCATGAAATAGGACACCTGTGAGTACGCATGTGCAAATACGCTTTTGCAATTGTATTGCATAGCTACGATCAAATTCCATTTTCAGTTATTGTGCAGGCACGCTCAAACTCCGTGACCGACATTTTGTAGCGCTTGTCGCATACCATAGCAGCTTGAGGATTTTGAACCTCTGACATCATTCAGGATCCCTAGTGGTGAGGAATCACTAAAGAAGTAATGACAAAATTTGGACACACGTCTTTATCAGGGTAGCCACCCGTCGAATTGAATGCTTCATCATCATCCTCGGTCCTTGACGAACACAAATATCTTATACAACAAGCGATGTTTGTCAAGAATCATGCAGACAAAAATAGAACTGAACTGCACAGAGATTTTTTGTTATATCGTACAGCCTCTTTTCTTTGATTAAATTCACATCGTAGAGGTCATGTCTTTTATATTAAAACAAACATGTAGCCTACCCTACTAACCGATTAGGTCTGTGATTGTTGACGTTAACATTCACGGAACTGCGCTAGCTGAACACGTACATGCAAACACGCACGATAATCGTTTTCCTCATGTATATTATTGTGACCGTGTTCAACAAGCACTATTTCTTCGAAGTTCGCACGCCAAATACGTGTATGTACCAATTTTGTGTTTATTTGCATTTGTTTGACAAGTGAAAATACTTGATTATTATTAATAGTCTTATTGAACTTACAAAATACGGTTATCTTATGTGAAAACTGGACTATATAAGACCATTTATTGCAGCAAAAAAAACAATATCTTAGCTGTCGCGCCAATAGAGCGCATAGCATGAGCTCGCGCCAATTGAGAGCACAGCATTATCTAAGCAATGATATAGTTTTGCCATTATTTAAGAGCAATTTTACTTTGTTCTACAGTTCACAGTGTATTAAACTCGACTGAACGCTTTCACCGGCTACTCTATGTCACGCGTGAAAGGCATGTGTGAATATTGATTACACACCCACTCATGTTCGCCACTTCCAGAAAGTTACCTCAAGAAAGAAGTTTAGCAAATGTACGCATTAGGAAACGTTCAAGACCATCGCTACTGTCGCGCGAACCGGAAGCTCTAGCTCTGGACGCCCACAGCGGAGTGCCCTACTTGGAATATAGGTGTGACTACTAGGGATAATAGAAAGTCTTTTTTTTTACTTTGCACATCAGTATTAAGGTAACAAGCTTAGTATATAATAGTTGCCTTCTTTGGAGGGCATACACTTACGTTTTTCTGTTTGAGTACAAAGTATGTGCATTGTGAAGCTCTTGCTCACATAACCTGCAACGATTACCTATCTGTTAGCATTCATGTTGCCCTATGCTCTTGCAGATTGGGTTGCAATCACGACGGCGAAAAGGGCTCCGAAACTTGTTCAGGAGGGTACATAATGGAGAGGCATGCTGGCGGGAAGCGACATTACGAATGGTCTAAATGTAGCAAGGAAGCCGTCAAAAACTTTTTGCAGTAAGTTTCTTTGCTTCTATTCCCAGTAATCGTGATAAAAAGTGTGGGTTTTCTCATCGCAGTGCTACAACACATTACAAGTTACTATTTTCCGTGACGGGGTGCTGTTTAGTCGTTCATGCATGAGTTTTCTGTGGTGTTGCTGTTAAATTTTCGTCTTGCTAGCCACTATCAAAATGTCCGCATAAGCACTCGAAAGGACTTGTTCTTCCTATTGGGAAAATGCAAGAAAGGACTAGCGCATGCGCACAAGTGGCGCGAAGACTCGTGAAGCAGCGGAGTGGGGAACGTTGCCATCCACCTTTTCCTACTTCTTTCACTCTTGCTCACCCTTATTTTCATTTTTACCACTTATTATACTATGCTGCACATGACTACGTTTCTTCTCTTTTTCTACCTCTTTTTTTGTGCCTGCCTCTTTCGATTTATCCTGTTCTCTGTCTGTTCCCATCTCTCTCTTACTTTTTCTCTTACTTATCCTTTCTATTCCTCTTTCTCTCTATCTCTATCTTTATCCCTCTCTCTCGGTACTCGTTTTTTCGCCTTGCTCCTTTTTCTCACGTCGTTACATCGCTTTCTTTGCCTCTCTTTGAACTCGGTCTCGCACTTATAAGAGTTTAAACGTAGCTCACGTGTTCTGAGAGGGAAGATGAAGAAGGCGAGAATGAAGACGAGGTCAACGAACTGTCAAGAGCCAGAAAACATCAATTATTCTTTTACTTATTTCCTGACGTTTAAGAAGCCACAGGGAGAAACATTTATAAACTATATTCAGAAAATTAAATATTAACCTTAATTCTGAAAATGTTTTTTTTTTCCCTTGGGTTTCTTCTCTGGGTCACAGTAACAGGAGCATCTGCGTAGCAGTTTGGAAATTTGTCAGAGACACAAGAATGTTTGCTTGTTAGATTTTCTTTTTTTTAACTAATCAAAGTCTAGTTCTTTGAAATTACCAGCCATTTATTTATTTCAGTTATTAAGTATTTAAGTGCTTCATCGTAAGTCACCTTATGATTATCCCCTCTTAAAATCCCTAGATGACTAAATAATTATTTTTTCTTCATCAAAGTTTGAAACTTGTTTTTTCATATTACAATAACCAGTGGTTTAATGGCCAATCCCCTGTGCTGGGCACGAGCCAAAGCATGAAGTAACAAACAAGCAAGCAAGCAGGGGTCGGTCCATGATGACAGTGTCTTGAGTATACTCCGCACCACAACGAAAAACTTAGCAGCTACGTTGTAAAGTGTTCTGCGGTATGAAATGACCATGTCACTTTTTAACACAGCTCCAGGAATACATGTAGCACAGGACATGAACGATCGTCATCCTGCCAACTGAAGGTTCATCGCACTGTTCCCATATCTGTGTGTACATTTTGATACTCGCTTGAAAGGAGAGAACTGGAGCGTGCTTCAGACGTCTTTTGTAGAGCATTGTTTGAACTTTTCCACTGACCGTGATGACGCTCTTAAGTATATAGCTGGCGTATGATTAAATGGGAACTTTGCCATCAATGGAGATGTTCAGAAAATGATCACGTTCAGGATGATCACCGGAGCAGTGGATAAAACAGCAACAAATGTAATGTCAGATTAGGTAAGGCTGGCAGCTTGCTCATTGGGATCCAGTCTCACGTAGTTCTACAGACCGCTTGTGAAAGAGAACAAGGCCGCTCTAGGTGGACAAGTACATGGTTTTTGTCCAGTCTGTTTGCGTTGACTGCACAGTACTTAGGAGGGTATACGAACTGTTCCCTAAATCCTCCAGGAATAGCGTGCGCGCCAGCCATCGCGACTGTGCTCTTATGATCAAATTTATAATAGGAAGGCACAGCGAGACATAGACAATAGACGAAAAATACGCAACACACACGAGCGTAGGCTTGCAGCTGCATTAGGTTTGCACCAAAACAGCCCTGAATGTGCACATAAACTTCACAAATGACACATCAGTATCGAAACAGATGACCGCTTTGGCTTATCGAACAAGATACACTAACATGATTCTTTTTTTTGCAAAATCCGTTTGGTTAATGTCACAAAATAACAAAAACAACAAATGGATGCTTGTCAACGCGTGGCTACCAGCGATATTGTGATACATACATTTTTGTGTTTACTCTATTTGTGTGTTTTTTTTTCTTATGCCTGCATGCTTATTAAATCACACGGATTTTACGCATGTTTTAGTGCTCTTTTAAGAGCAGTAAAACAAGGATGAATAAAGACACGTATATGCGGTGTGTATTTGTTCTTTTTTTTCTCAGAGTCAAGTACAGTTTTAAAAGAAACCAAAACTTACGAAGTAAGAACACCACAAAGAAAGAGACAAGCACTGAAGAAGAAATGACAGGTCACTCACGTCTGTTCTTCAGTTCTTGTCTTTATTTTCGCGCTGTCTGTAAATCCCCAGCATGAATAAACAACTAGACCAACTTTCGCTTCTAGTAGAAACTGAGAAATACACAGTTTCTTTTGCTTCAAAATGTATGATTGGGTCTGCTTCAAAAGTTTTTCGCAATCGTGCTCGCGTCACCGAGATACCTCTAACAAATATTACAACTAAAATCTATGTCGCACACTATACTCACTATTCAGGAGCAAAATTGCGACTTCGCTTTCAAAGAAGGTAATATTTCATTTGGATCCAAATGAGATTATTAAAGCAGTTTAAATTACAGAGAATGAACAATGAGCAACATTTTGCGGCAATTTTTTCCGCGTCACAAAACTTTACAGAGTGGCCTCTCGTGTGTCACCAAAGAAGCATCACAGTGAAGCGTCTGTGAAACGTCTTTTTATCTTGCGTGAGCCCGTGAATGGAAATCCACACACCAAGTCGGGACGTCAGCTTGCTGTAGAAAACAAGACGAGTTTTGGAAACCTATCATCAATAATTTTTCAGGGTGCAGTCGTGCTTATGAGTGCGTTTTTTAGGGTATTCAAGACTTGGTCTTTCTCGTTACGCAAAAACAAAAACAACACCTGAATATTTTGTCTGTATTCATTTGAGGTTCGTTGCGCTAAAGCAACGTAATAACTAATGTGCATCACTTCTGTGTGACAATGATATACACTGAAACTGTGAAGCTGCGCAAGTAATACTGGAGGTAATATAAGAGATGCGGAAACATGGAACCCAGTTTAACAATTTGGGTCATGAACTATCATGCCGAATGGTCAGCCACTGTGCTATACATGTCGGATTTTTTTTTTTGTTTCTTGCACCATCCCGCGCATTTCAAACGTACAGGCTGAGTAATGTTCCTGTGACGTATGTGCTTTGTTGTTGTCATGTGTTTCATTTTTGCGCCTTTGTAGTAACTTGAATGCTCCATCAATAGCCATTCATTTTTATTACACTTTAACGCAGATCACCCGACTCCAAGTGCCTCCACGATAATAAAAAAGGCTACATTGCTGTCTTACCAAACAAAAGTGCCGAATTCGAAACTGTGACAGGCAGACGAGAGTATTGCCGTAACTATTTACCACACTATAAGAAAGTCACCTACATCCAGGTATGAGATATCCTTCGAATCAAAAGGTTTAAGCAATTTAGTCGCTCGGAAGAACAGAGCCTTTCAATGAGTTGCTATTGCACTGCGAACCGCATATTGTGCAAAAAAGCAAACGAAACAGCAACAAGAAGGAAGAGAGCACAAACAGGCACATACTAACCAAAGTTTACTTCCAGAAAAACACGCATAAAAAAGCAAGGACATGTGATTATGATTATAAGTTGGCAGTTAGATATTCAATCTCAAAGTACATAGGGTCATATACTCGCTCGACTCAAGACGTTTTTTCCTCTATGCAGCATGTACACAAGGTTCTTACTTTATTATAGCACCAACAAAAAATGCCTAATGGAACACAACAGACCATCGTTGTGATTGTCTGGCGGCACTGACGTAAACATCAGAAATGCAGAAATTATTGTTACATCATACCGTTATGATACTACACAAAATTTGTGACGTCATTATGAAAACATCGTCACTTCACATGACCTGACGTCATGTTGTCACAGGAAATTTGAGAGCACTTTAGTGGTGAAAACTGGTAAGGGGGCGGAGCAGGATCTATACATCGACTGAAAAGAAAATAGAAAATGCCGGGCCTGCGCGGTAAGTGCAGCACAGTCACAGCGAAAACTGGAAGAGTGGCCTTTCATAGCCTTTTCTAAACACTCATTGTATAACTGCTGCAAGCACACTTGCTTGATACCCACTACTGCATTACTAATAAAAATTTCTGGGTATTAATAGCATTAATAATAAAAACTTGTGGGTATATTGGGTATCAAGCCTGACTGAGGCAAGTTTGCAAATAAGTCCCAATCGCCGGCGTGGCTCAGTGGTAGAATATTAGGCTGGTACCCAGCGGATCGCGTTCGAGCCCCAATGCGGCATTAGGACTAGGTTTTTTTCTCTAATTTTGTGAGATATGGTTACGGACACCGGCGGCAGCGGCGGAAAACTACGGCACCCACGGACCTCTTAACAGCTTTCGCTGTAAAAGATGGTATTTGTCTTCAAGTGATGTAAGGCGAACGTATGAGGAACCCTATGCATTTTATTACAATAGGCACTACATGGCCATCCTTGGTGAATTTTCGTCATCGGCGTCATGCCCGTCCAAGTATGTGTGCATTTATATATAAACAACTACCCCAAAGAAAGAATTATCGAAGTGCACTACCCCGATTCAAACCTGTGATATCCCACTCCGCAGCGTGCTTCGTTAGCCAACTCTGTGATTTATTTATTTTTTTTTTGCAATATAAGCTTCACTCGGCGAATTGAGGCAGCTTCACATGGCTTATCAGGAGCAATGCTGCGCATGCCCGATGAGCAGCGACTTCAAACGGCCCACAGCTGGCGTGCTGGGGGAAGGACTGGAAGCTCCTTAATTGGCGCGGCACTAATGTACTGGCCCTTAACCTGCTGGAGCTTGCTCGCTAGGCCGTCCGTTCGTCCTTCCATCTATCTGTGTGTCCGTTCATAGTTCATGCTAAGTACGTCCTCTCATAGCCGAGCTAAATCACTGCTTCTTTTTTTGGTTTACTACCGACAAGCAAGGAGTGAATTGAACGCACCACTTACTGCTAGCGGTACGCTGATCTCGGAGGCACTTCGGGGAGTTCAATGCCACCTGCGAGATGGTTTAGAGGCATGGTTTAAAAACGCGTTCCTGCGTTATATTTCAGCTGCTGCGGAGAGGCGAACTAAAGAGTGGTCCATATGTCTACTCATTTATGATGTAGAACAACGCGTAAGCAGAGTTTCGCACGACATAGCGCCGTGGGGTGCTTAGAGGGTTTGCTTCCAGCGCAGAAGTTATAAAAAAATAAGCGCTGGCTCCATCAACCCTTGCGCTGGCACCGCCAAACTTGTCGACACCGCCAACCAAGCCCTTTAATGTACACTTTCCTTCATATTCATACTCTGAATCCCGGCTGCGGCGGCTGCATATATGATGGAGGCAGGAATGCTGTAGGCCCGTGTGCTCAGCTTTGGGTGCGCGTTGAAGAACCCCAGGTAGTCGAAATTGCCGGAGCCCTCCACTACGGCGTCTCTCATAATCACATGGTGGTTTTGGGACGTTAAACCCCGCAGATCAATCAAGAAAGAAGTAACAACTGTAACACCTAATTGTTAGTTTCGCTTCAACCAGAAAGTTCTTTTCGAGCGTTTGTGTTTAAGTAGAAGGGAAAGCATCCAGTTGCTTCACATCTACCGTCCCATACCTTGTGGCCAAGGCATCCTTTGCTTCGCTCTTGCGGAGAAACAGGGACTTTAACATGGAAAGAGAGTATGTGCACGCTACATTTATTAGCGGTACTCTTTTCTGTACAGCTGAAAACAAAACAGCACCGCTCATACTTGAAATAGCTCTTGTAGGACCCGCCACTCTTCTCTATCTTATTTTACTGGTACAGTCACTGATGAAGTCACATTTTCTGTTACTTCAACATAGCCGACGTTCATAGACGTCGAAATAGACAACTTGCCTCTTCAATACAGAAATCGCGAGCATTGCGACTTTGCCGCTAACTCCTCTCAACAGGGACAAAGTATCTGGTTCGGGTACTTTGTACGTACAACCAATGCTCCGAAGCAAGCATGAACCACCTGTAATTAAAAGTTGCCTTATTCTCACTTCTTACCTATATTACGCATGCGTTTTATTGTTGGCCTGGGTGATGTTTCCTGTCAGAAATTGGAAATTATTTGCTTTTCCTCACTTGCAGACGGGGACAATGGATCCGTGCAGGTTTTATTGCGAGATAATAGACACACAGAACAAGAGTAATGTTGTACCAATATTTGCTCCGGAAGGGACACCATGCAACAAGCATCACCCAGAAATGGTGAAACATTGGGATTTTCACTTTTTAAAAAAATGCTATATTGATCTTTCACTCGTAAGCCTAATGCCCATTTGAAAAATATTCTTCGTCACAGGAATCGATGTGTCTTTTCGTGCGTCTTGCAAGATACAGTCGCAAGTCATGACACGTTTGAGGGTCGGTCCACACATGCGTCTTTAGCCACTTACGCTTCCAGAAAATAAAGTTAAATTTACGAAGGGCGAGACGCTGCATATGAAAGCAACAAGTTGAAAGGGTATACGAGGTAGCACTCCTTTAGCATCCGATAGGGCGCATCATTCAACAAGATACTAACATAAGGAACCATGGCCACTGCAGCGAGCGGAGCGAGCTACGTGTTGTACATCGCTTTAACGCAAGCATTGGTGACACCACATCGCTTGCAAAGGTATGAGGCGCCTGCTGATTCCGGTCAATATAGAGCGCGTGTGACGGCGCTCAGCCGCTTAAAGTACGAGCCGCGTAAAGCACTCTTATACGGTCATTTCTCCCGACGGGCATGGCCGATGTGTTTGAGCCCCTTCTGTAATGTCAACGACTCCTTCCCTCACACAGTTTGACTCAGTGTTAATGGGTTGGTGTTGTCGCTCTTGGAATTTATTCGAAACCTCGCGGTAGCCGCCTACGCCAACTGTGCCGGCAGAAAGGCTTCTGAATGGTCCCTATATACTTTCGATTAAGATAAAATTACAGATGTTTGCTTTTGTATATCTTGGGCTTCAGAGCCTTAGCGGGAACCCTCACCTAAGAAGCTTGTACCTACAAGAATGAGAAATAAACAGATAACAGCACAAGCCACCATAAAACGTCTTACTCTTGTATGTAAGACGTTGAATTGACTGACCCAAATATTGCGCTTACTGCATCAAATTTTTATCGTTTTCAGAATTTTAAAAAACGTGCCACAGTAGAGAAGTAGCATGAAGCGTTAGTCTCTCTGAGAACGTCATAACAAACATCATAACTTCAGTAAACAGCAGTTCCGATGGTCCTGTATTGTACGTCAATGTACTGTATTCAATACAATTTGCTTTTAGGAAAAGAAATTGCCTTACTTTCAAACAAGTGCAATTTAGGTATCATAAACGCCCACCTACCTACTAACTTAACTACCTACCTACCCACCCACCCATCCAATCACCCGCCCGCCCGCCCTTTTGTTCACCCGCCTGTCCATCCATCCGTCTATCCATCATTCCGTCATCCGTCTGTTCGTCTGTTTGTCAAGCATCGCCCTCTGGGTGCTCTTGTGATTGTCTCCTTAGCCTGTAGTGAACCAACATTAGTATAGGTGGATAAGAGAGTTTCGCTACTATGACTGGCTGGTCATGACATGAAAAAAAATGGCAGATCCCACGTATCAAGGGAATGGATGTCATGTGAAGCATGCGTATGCAAGGTGACTGTATTTTTTATTGAGCGAAACGTTACGAAGTTGCGCTAAATACAATAAACAGCCGCATATGTTTTACATAACCATTAAAAGAAAAGCGGCGCACAAAAAGACGGAGACAAAGAAGAGAACCACACACAGCGCTGCACTCACAACTGAGTGCAGCGCTGTGTGTGGTTCTCTTCTTTGTCTCCGTCTTTTTGTGCGCCGCTTTTCTTTTAATAAGAATATACACCAACTCACCCAACTTTCTATTCTGTTACATAACCATTTGTTTACAGTTGCATACCGATGGCAACCGCAACATAAATATTCGCAAAACCAGAAGCGTTAAGGTGATAAGAAGCGCTTGTGCTCGCAAGAGTGGTAGCCGTGCAGACACTGCTACATAAATCAACCTCAGCGGATGACACGCAACTAGAATGCACATTAATCCGACATGACGTCTCTATCACAGGACTGCATATGCAGTGTTTATAAAATTGTACACTCAGCACTGCAACCACAATTGATGTTTCAGGAACATTACGGTCTATTTGAAAAGTACTTTCAATATCTGGCATGGCTCTTTAGTAGAATACCTGATTGCCACGCAGAATTTAGAAGATCGTTTGCTGCTGATACCCAGACATTTATCCTTTGCATTCGTTTCTTTTGCATTCGTTTGCATTATCCTTTGCATTATCCTTTGCATTATCCTTTGCATTCGTTTCAATGCGGCAGTCTACAACCTCCTGTAGAAGCTGATTCCACTGTGGGATTGTGAGCGGAAAGGAGTGTTGGTAATTGTTTGCTCTTAAAAAAATTTCTCCGAATTTTAGGGGGTGTTCAGTTCTCTTAGATAAAAATTGGGGAGGTGAAAGGTAGGATGCTTTATCTATTTTGATCAACCCATGAAACATTTTGAATAGTATATCTAATCTAAAGTGTTTCCTACGTGATACTAACATTTCTTACCCTAACCCATCCTTCAGCGCTGTGACTGAAGTCATAGTTGCTAGTCACAAAACGAGCTGCGTGGTTTTGTACGATCTCGAGCATATTGGACAGAGCTTTTGTTTGTGGATCCTACGTCACACGGGCGTACTCTAAGATTGGCCGGAAAGTATAGTTCGAAAAGTATAGTTAGTAGTTCTCTAATTATGGTAGGAACTACAAAAAGTTCCGTTTAACAAAGCTTAAAATTCTCATAACATCTCATAACATTTCTCTCAAGAAATAGATTGCACCACAGTCACCACAGTCACCTTTTCACGTAACATCGATTCCCAACACACGTGGGGTCTGCCGAGTTTGTTACCAAATAAATGCGCATGTTTATTAACATGGTTTTGTATAGGTACAAAGAAATAAATAACAGTATCATTAATTTTACAACAGCAAAAATAATTCTTTATTGAACTGTATTATTGTTAAACAAGTATTCATTATAACGTGTTCTCCTTTCCAGAAATGCATAAGGGGAACTTGTTGGTGGCCAATGAAATAAATAAACAATTTAATATATTTTGGTCTCATTCCTGTCTGTTATGAGAAATACATCACGAACCAAATCCGCATGTTCAATCATGCATCTATTTAAAAAAAGCACATAAGCATCAACATCTTTGACGATATGAACTATCACTTTTACTTTTAAAAAATCAGCAAAGGGACGGATGCACTGGATGACTATATAAGTACGAAACGACATTGATGATTTATTGAAAAACAAAACATTCCATTCCACTTCACCTTCGTGTTCTCCATCTGTTTGTAGTAATGATTATTAGGCCTTTATGTATACACATCCGGACATGGCACTCAAGCAGACCCGACAACCTTAGATTAACTCTCCAATATTTAGTATCACAGCCGTCACAGTGGACCATGAAGACTTTGCTTCTAGGTGCTGCTCATCTCTCTCCAATGCATGAGAGGCTCATACCTCCCCCCCCCCTCCAGTCATGGTGTAAATAACAAACACCCATGACTAACTATTTGGTGGCCTTGAAAGGTATCTGGTGATTCCTTGTTATATACACTCCAACTTCTGTGCGTCCTCCCATGTGAATCGGCTATGTGTAGATGCTGTAGTAATGAACAGCAATGCATTCATCAGGCTTGAGCGGTGCTGGCATGTAATATAGACTGCTTAGTAGATATGTATATTCATTTGCGTTTCAAGTGCCAGCATCCAGTAGTCTCGCCACAAATGCCCACAGGTTCGCCTGAAATAGCGAATTGTTATTTCTGGTCATTCGAATGTATTTAAAGAGAATGCATATGCGACACTCTTCCATATGCACCAGCTGGCTACCATTAAATCATTGCCGTGGTGCAATACATAACCAATGGTCACCTTGTGTTCAACTAGACTGTTTGGAAAACCAACAAAACGACGGTATACTGACTTGCTTTATTGTCGACTTGCCTTATTGATTTGTTGGCTAATTGTACTCTGGATACGAGAGCAATATAGCATAACATAGTATAGCAAGCTTTCGCCTGCATTAGTCAAGCAATGCACATAAACGACCCAGTGCCATTGCGCGTGCTGTTTTTTTTTTTCTTGTTAGTGGGGTGCGGGGTACAAGTACCGTCTTAAGGCGGTACTTGCACCCCACGCCTTAAGGAGCTTTGCTCCTTAAACTGTGCTGGCATGCATTCAGGGTTTTTTTTATCTTGCGTGCTAGAAATGCGTGTAGCAGGACCCAAAGCGGCCGATCGAACCGACCTCTATCACGATCTTGTTGCACTTAGCCACATTAGCTAGTACATTCACATTCTTTCTGTCGTTCAACCATGTGTCGCTGGAACCTTCTGGTCCCATACCATGACTGACTTGTCTCTCCACTTGACAATGTCTATTTTCTAACTAAAAATTTATTCAAGCTAGAACCCGCTTCTCCTTCACCTCTATGAACTTCTTGGTCCGGGCATCCGGCAAGTCAGGTCATCTTATTGGTCATTCCTACCCTCACTAGCACCGTTTTCTTGGCTGTCATTGTAAGTACTATGACCAATAATATCAAGATCATCAAAATTTGAAGATTAACTTCATTCTGTTCCTGGTTGGTTGCATTTCTTTTCTAGTCAGCTGCTTCCCTCTCAATAATAGTGTGGTCCTAAGACCCACGGGCTCCGCTTAAGAACATGTAATTTAAACAGCCGTTTATCAAAATTTGCGGCACTGATAATGCCTAAACATTGATTATAAATACTGGAGACCCTCCGATAGTGGAGACAGCACAGCGCCTTGCGGTGTACCTCTGCTTCCTGAAAGGAAATAGCCGTCTTCCTTGGCCTGTATTTGTATGTAGGATTGTCTGTTGGTTAAAAACTGCCGACTGTATTCAAACGCTCTCAGGCCACAGCCGGTTTGTGAAAGGTGTGTTAAAATTACCTCATGAGATACATTGTCAAACGACCCCTTCAAATCAAAGGTGAGTAAAACCTTGTCGTTGTGAGGACATTCGACGGAATCTCGGATATACCAATTAAGTTGAAGCAAAATGTTTTGCGTTGATCTGCACGGGCCAAATCCGTGCATCGAATCAGCGAAAATGCGTTGATTCTTCCCTGGCCGCTGTCATTGTATAGTGAGTGTAGGGAACTATGCGAACGACGACGAAGCAGCATAAAACGGCAAGCCACTGCGTTGGTGCACGCGCGACCCGAGCTTGCGTTTGTTTTGTATTTTCGGCCTGTTGGCGTTCCTCGCTCTTCTGGCGTTCCTCGGCCTTCCAGTAGGTCTGTACGTAAATAAACTGCGTGACATCTGGTGGAGGTGTGTGGACTCCCGTACAAACCTGGAACTTCGCTCCCGTAAGCTTCCCCCTCTACGTGACACGAACATGGCCACCGAGACGCCTCTCCAGGTGGGACCTTCGACCGTCCATGTCACTTGCGGTGCCGTGTATCCTCAACGAGACCCTCCTATCTTCACGGGCTCCACTGATTCAGACGTCGAAGATTGCTTGGCGAGGTACGACAAAGTCGGCGCAAGTAACAAATGGGACGACCCAAGTAAGCTGGGCTACGTCACATTCTACCTTGCGGACACCGCGCAACTGTGGTTTAATAACCACGCAGCTGACATTACTACGTGGTCTGCATTCAAGACGGCTATTGCGGACGTCTTTGGACGACCTGCGGCACGCAAGCTTCAAGCCGAGCACCGTTTACGTCACCGTGCGCAGCAACCAGGCGAGACCTACACGGGCTACATTGAAGATGCGTTGCACCTATGCAACCGCGTCAACTCTACCATGCCCGAGGAAGAAAAAATCAGGCACATACTGAAAGGCATTGATGACGGCGCCTTTCAGATGTTGCTCGCGAGAAATCCCCCCACTATTGCTGTCCTCGTTTCCCTATGTCAAAGCTTCGATGAATTGCGTAGGCAGCGCGCAATTGCTCGTCAAGCCCTCACGACGCCAGACACGCTCGCAAGCTTGCACCTAGCTGCCCATCCTACCAATCAGCAGCCGCTGCTTTCGACAATCAAGGACTTCGTCCGCGAAGAGGTAGCGCGCCAGCTGTCGCTGCTGCCACTGACACATGAGCCCACGCAAGCTTTGGCACCGGACCTCCAACACGTCATTCGGACCCAAGTCGCTGAAGCCCTTCCTCCGGTGCATCAGCAAACACCAGTCACAACGCCTCTCACGTACGCCGCCGTCGCTGCTCGGCCTACGCAACAGCGTATGCCGTATGCTCAACCTGCCACGCCACCCTATGTCGTGCCTACAACCCCAATTGCGGCACCGTATCCCTACGCGAGATCTTCAGCTCCATTTTACCGTCGCTCAGACGCTTGGAAGACGCCGGATAATAGGCCCATCTGTTTCACCTGTGGTATCGCTGGACACGTCGCCCGCCACTGTCGCCGAGATCCCCCTCCAGCCGAAACCGTGGGCAGGCCAATGGCATCGTCGTCTAGGACGCCATCAAGGTACACCACTGACGGTCCTCGACCCTACGCAAACCATCGGTCACCATCGCCACGACGACGCTCCCTGTCACCTATGCGTCGCCGACCTGCTACGGAAGAGGGAAACTGATCGCTGCAGCTCCGGAGGCAACAGCTGCATACAATTCGAACTGCTTAAGGCCTCCATCTTTCTCGCCGCAAAACGTTATTGACGTCGATGTTGAGGGGACCGCCGCACAAGCGCTTATCGACACAGGGGCCGCCGTTTCCATAATCTGTGAGACCTTATGCCGCAAGTTGAAAAAGGTGACGACGCCTCTTTCGGGCCTGATGCTCCACACGGCCAACTCGCAGTGCATAGAACCTACAGCTGTGTGCACTGCACGTGTCATTATCCAAGGTGAACTTTATGCCATTGATTTTTTTGTGCTGGGATCCTGCTCCCACGAAGTCATTCTTGGATGGGACTTTCTTTCGCGTCATCGGGCCATCATAGATTGCTCACGTGCAGAAGTTGCGCTTACACCGCTGCCAACCTCTTGTTTGGTGGATTCTCTTTCTGAAGCTTACAAACTTGTCGTTGTTGCAGACACGGAAATAGCACCGAGAACATCCGCCCTTGTAGCCCTGACCTGTACGGCCACTCCTGCCGGAACTGTTTTGTTCACTCCGTCTGACGTATTTACCCGCCGCCGTAGCCTACACCTGCCCTTTGCCGTACTCACCGTGGAATCCGGTGCTACCGCCATGCTCGTCGCGAACTCGCTATCGTCGCCAGTTACCTTACTTCGCGGCGAATGTTTGGGTAACATACAAGACGTTGACCTCTTGCGCCCTCTAGAGTTCGCCGAACACGCACCTCACCTCCAACTCAATGCTATGACGCCACCAGTGACCACACTGCCCGTGCCAGACTCATTCCAGCCCTCTGTTGCCGCTGAGCTATCGCCGACACAAAGAAGCGAACTCTTGTCCCTTCTTCGAGAGTTCCGTTCTGCCTTCGATTGCGCTCAACCATCTTTGGGTCGCACAGCGAACATCACGCACCACATTGACACCTGTACTCATGCTCCCATACGCCAACGACCATATCGAGTTTCAGCGGAAGAGCGCCGTATGATCAACGAACAAGTCAACAATATGCTCAAGCGTGGTATCATCCAGCCATCGCAGAGCCCTTGGTCGTCCCCTGTTGTACTTGTGCGCAAAAAGGATGGGTCTATCCGATTCTGTGTCGACTACCGCCGGCTCAATAAAATAACTCGGAAGGACGTGTACCCGTTGCCACGCATCGACGACGCTCTCGATTGCTTGCAAGGGGCAGAATATTTCTCCTCTTTAGATTTACGCTCAGGATATTGGCAAGTTCCAATGGCTGATCCTGACCGATCGAAGACTGCATTTGTAACACCTGATGGGCTGTATGAGTTTAACGTCATGCCGTTTGGACTCTGCAACGCCCCAGCTACCTTCGAACGGATGATGGACACCATCCTTCGCGGCTACAAGTGGTACACGTGCCTCTGCTACCTAGACGACATCGTCGTTTTTTTTTCGCGACTTTTCGACTCACCTTGTTCGTCTTCGTGCTATTCTCACGTGTCTCACCTCTGCTGCCCTTCAACTTAACATCAAGAAGTGCCATTTAGCCGCACGTCAGCTCACTATACTGGGTCACGTCGTCTGCAAAGAGGGTATTCTCCCGGATCCGGCGAAACTCCGCGCCGTGGCCGACTATCCGAAGTCCAATTCCATCAATACGCTTCGAAGTTTTATCGGCCTGTGCTCATACTTTCGTCGATTTGGGCGCAACTTCTCTTCCATCATCGCGCCTCTTACCAACCTGTTGATAGCTTCCAAAGGCATTTCTGCTTGGTCAAAAGAGTGTGACGAATCCTTCACCGCGCTTCGGCGGCTATTATTATCACCTCCAATACTACGTCATTTTGACCCTGATGCGCCTACGGAGGTCCACACCGACGCCAGTGGTGTCGGTCTTGGTGCTGTATTGGCTCAACGAAAACCAGGGTACCAAGAATACGTGGTCGCTTACGCGAGTCGAACCCTCAAGAAAGCCGAGTGTAATTATTCCGTCACGGAGAAAGAGTGCCTCGCAATCGTCTGGGCTTTGACGAAGTTCCGCCCATACCTTTATGGCCGCCCTTTCGAAGTCGTCACGGACCACCACGCTTTATGCTGGCTATCATCGCTCAAAGACCCGTCGGGGCGCCAAGGTCGTTGGGCGCTTCGCCTACAGGAATACGACATTCGTGTTGTACACCGATCCGGCCGCAAGCACTCCGACGCTGATGCGCTATCCCGCTCGCCGCTACCGGCTGACCCAGCCTCCTCGTCACCTTCTTCGGCTGTCATAACACCAATCGACTTCACAGACATGGCATCGGAACAACGCAAAGATGTGTGGATTTCCCAACTCCTCGCCTTTCTGACTGATCCGTTGGCTAATTTAGTCTCAAGAACTATCCGCCGTCAAGCCACACATTTCGCTATTCGAGACGACCTACTCTATCGGCGGAATTACACGTCTGAAGGTCGGAAGTGGCTGTTAGTGATACCCAACCACATGCGCTCGGAAATCTGTACTGCTTTCCACAACGACCCGCAAAGCGCTCACGCTGGCGCTCTCAAAACGTACAACCGTCTACGTCAGCGGTACTACTGGCGTGGCATGTACACATTTGTCCGCAAGTACGTACGTGCTTGTACTGCATGCCAGCGACGTAAAGTCCCACCTCAACGCCCTGCCGGTACACTTCAGCCTCTGCCTTGTCCAGCGCGTCCGTTTGACCGCGTCGGTATCGACTTATACGGACCACTTCCCACGTCGTCTTCTGGAAATAGGTGGATAATTGTCGGCGTGGACCACCTCACGCGTTACGCGGAGACAGCAGCACTACCCGCAGCAACCGCGAGGGAAGTTGCGTTTTTCATCTTGCGCAACTTTGTTCTTCGCCATGGTGCTCCCCGCAAACTTTTGAGCGACCGGGGGCGTGTTTTCTTGTCTGACGCCATTCAAGCGTTGCTCGCTCAGTGCAACATGGTTCATCGCCTGACGACAGCATATCACCCGCAGACGAATGGCCTCACAGAACGATTTAATCGCACTCTCGGTGATATGTTGACGATGTACACAGCTTCAGACCAGACTAATTGGGACACTGTCCTTCCATTCGTCACGTATGCGTATAACACCGCTACGCACGCGACAACAGGGTTCTCCCCTTTCTTTCTGTTGTACGGACGCGAACCATCGTGCACGCTGGACACTATCCTCCCATACACGCCCGACTCCTCTGAGTACACTGCAATTTCTGATGTTGCCAGGTACGCAGAAGATTGCAGACGATTGGCCCGTTCTCTGACAACCGAGGACCAAGACCACCAGAAGCTACGGCTTGACACCGACCGACATCTCTCTACTTTCACGACTGGTGCTCTCGTTTGGCTCTGGGTTCCACCGAGCACTCCTGGCCTTTCGTCGAAATTACTGGCACGATACCACGGGCCCTACCGCATTCTCGCCCGTACGTCACCCGTCAATTACGAGATTGAGCCATTGACACGGTCTCATGACTTACGCCGTCGTGGCCGAGAAATTGTGCATGTGAGTCGCCTGAAGCCGTATTACGACCCCGCTATAGTGACTACGCCTTAAGTCGCCAGGTTGGCTACGCTATTCACCGGGGGCCAATGTAGGGAACTATGCGAACGACGACGAAGCAGCATGAAATGGCAAGCCACTGCGTTGGTGCACGCGCGACCCGAGCTTGCGTTTGTTGTGTATTTTCGGCCTGTTGGCGTTCCTCGCTCTTCTGGCGTTCCTCGGCCTTCCAGTAGGTCTGTACGTAAATAAACTGCGTGACATGAGGATGATTTTGGCATTTTAGGTCTCGAAACCTTGATATGGTAATGTGGGGCGCTGTATAGGGAAGGGCTCCTAAAGTTTTGACCATCTGGGGTTCTTCAACGTGTACCTGAGTCCGTTTCACAAGCCCTCGAGCATTTGACGTCATTGTATTGTAAGTGTTTCGTTTGGTTGGGCGCACGATCGCCCAATACACCATAGGCCATACCATACCATCGTTCTTGACACCTTTGACGGTCGCGTTCTTCAGCGCTACAACCATGGGAAGGTATCGTCATATTTGAGACTAGATTTCACTGGACAATAGAATCGCAACTTCAAGCATAAGTTTCAACGGCTTCGAATTTTGTGAGTTGTTTCCACGCTGCTCGAGTAAATACATTTTAAGTATGCTTCGAATACATTCGAAGCGGAGCTAAGCACGTCGACTACTAATTATTCGCGTAGAAACACAATCGTTTGCTTAATCATTTCGTTTTTGAGCATGTGGGTCTTATTAAAACGGTAAAGTAAATACACTTGTAGCAGGCACGCAACTAGCTTCGCATACTTTGAATTATGAGTGCGCGACTTCAAGAAAAATCAGCCTGGGCATGCATTGTGTTCAGCTTTTGAAATAGTTCGTCCACCTGGTGATATTTGTTCTGACATTACGGTAATGGGATGAGGTGAAGACAGTGTCATCATTTAATGTAACTTTCGACTGCTGCTACCGCTTCCTGAGTGACTTATATAAGCCCTTAGTTTGTGTAATTGGGAGGTTCGCCTTAAGCTATGTCACGCGAAATGGCACGCGTTCTTTTGAAGTTTGTTCTCTTCACCTCGCTAACATGTAAGGATTATCGTTTACCTTATTATCCGGTAATTATGCCTTTCTTTAATCCGCTAAGCAGTTATCGCACTCGGAGCCTGGTAATATCTGTAAAGCCACGCTACGTACCCTTGTCATGATTTCGCAGCGCAGGAAAAAGTGAATTCAGCACTCCCGCAAATGTCCGACTTGCTCAAAAATCAGTGATAGCGGAATCGCACAATGACATTTTTTTTTGCTAAAAAGAACGATACTGGATCTGTATTGAGCACCGGTTCAAATGTGTGCCCCATTTGTCAAGCGTTTTAATATGCACGTTGACACGATTTTGCTCCAAACGAGAATTCGTCATTTGAACACTATCTACTTTCTCCTTTAGGGCGCATTCCTACCTTTGAATATATAGCACTGGTCGGATGACCATTTCCAGCTAGTGACCCTAAACTCTACTGAACGTGATGGCTGTTCATACCTGCGTGCCGCATATATACGCGTCACTACCCTGAACTTACGCCTCCTCGTATATGACTCGCATTGTCATTACCGTATAAATAAGCTGGCGTCCTGTTTGTACGCATGTCATTGGTTTATATGTTTGAGACTGTAGTTGCGCGGATGAAAAATGGAGCAGCAAGCGACAGTGCGAAAACATGGTTTTGCGACTAAACGGTCATGTCTGACTATTCGCATTGCGGCTTTGTGGCCCGACCGGAGTCGCAGATCTTCATGAGCATTTCATAACCACATATATATTTGGTCAAAAACAAGGCGTCCTTCTGCACGCTCCTTTGGCTGTAGAGCGTTGTATCTTACTATGCCACATCTGTTTACAGCAAGCATATAATTATTAGTTTAGTAATAACCTGTAAGTGCCGTCAGTGGGTTGGCTGCATCACAGCTGATGGCAAAATAATTAACACTGGGTGGCTGGACACGCAGAAACCGTAGAAAATCAAGAAGAGATACAAAGTGTTATCAAGAAGATGACATGAAACAGTCATATTTAACAATTAACGATAAGTACCGCTCTTCTTTATGTTTAAAAATACAAATGCAACCGCATTAACAACACATCAGTTATAATATGAAGACTATTTCCTTCGATGCTTGGATGATGCTCAATTCGATGAAATTTTGCTCTGTTAGTAATTATGTCTGTACTTACATGGACGCCTTTAATTATAAGATCAGGCACGCTCTTTTGTAAGCCTTCGATAAAACTGACAACTTAGTGCTTAACATTTGCACTATACAGTGCATAGAATAAAGGGAATGCACTTGTTATCTGAAGTAGCGTTGCTCTGTGAGATACGCATTTGAGATCACCTCAAACGGGAAGTAAACTAAACGTAACCATGTAGTTCAAGTTGTTGGTTATAGATTCAAATGAACTAATTGTCATTAGAGTGGGAACAATGGGATCGCCTTCACGTGTGAAAGTCAGAAAATAAAGTGGTTACGTCATTTAACTTTTTCCATGGGTAGATTCAAGATATGAAGCCCGTGCTCGTTAATTAGGGCTGTACGGACCCCCTTCTTCATAGAAACCAAACACGAATACAGTGGTAGCTTCCACTTATAGTTGGTAATGTTAACTTTGCCCTTCGTGTGTCATTATTATTGCACTAATTACTTGCTTGACTGCGATTGTGACGAAACAATCTGGGCTTATTCAAAGACCCCTGTTGCAGTGTACGTACCAACGATGGTGGCGTTAAATTGTGCACTACATACGAGTTGAAAACGACAACAAAACATTCCACGAGGACAATATAAATTGCTGTGATTGCAGATATATTATCCGGTCACTTCGATGTCCAAATGCAGGGACAGAAACTTTTCTTGTGTAATAGAGATATTTTCTCAACACAAATGAAGTGGGCTCTGTTGCATGAGTGTTGTCACCACAGATAACTGAAGTGCTACGACGAACGTTTGTAGCACCTCAAAAAAGTGGTTTCTTAACAGGTGCCCAGATTTCATGACAAAAATGACCCTTAAATAACGGGAACAGTTTGACGCAGCACTACAGAATCCTGTTCACAAAACAGATCACTATAAGCGCTTCACAATAGACAAGGTAACAAGCATCTGATAACCTGAAATACAACATAACACCGGAGTTTTCTGTCTTCGTATTTCGCTGAATTTTTCAACTTGCCTTTATGCTTTTCAACAGCACTTTTCAGCTTGCCTTTATGAATCCGAATAAGTATAACTTAAGGGAAGGTGGAGGCTCCAGTGACTCCTTGCATTCAAGAATATTGCCTCTACAAATGTGACTTCGAAATTTATTATGTTGTGGTATCAAATTCATCAATGCAGCTTTGTTGCATTTATTTTTTGTTAATGTGTCTATGTCATCGTCTTAGTGTTACTGAAAGGCATCATTACTGCCATATCAGCTCGGTGTTCCTGATCTTTTTCACCTACGAGCACTTGTTGCTATTTGCGCAAGCTTTTAGTGCCCTAATGTCACTACAGGCGTAACCATGTCTCTGTTTCGTTTCCTTGGGTATCAAAATACTCCCTAGTAGTGAAACTAGGGTCAGTGTATTGATGTCACTCCATGGTGCAACATCATCTCGGGTTCCTAAACTTTCCGCTTTGCGATTACTCCCTAATATTCGCACCAAGTGACCTGATGTACTTGCTGGCATAAGACCAGCTCGGTGTTTTTAAACCTTGCACTTCATAAACGCACGCTTATGCATGCAGCTTGTGCTGCTCTGCTCTGTCATAACTATCTTGCTGTGGTGAGGTTCACGTTTATATTACCTCGGCTACTCCTAGTTTGTTGATGGCATCAGTGGCATAGATGATCAATGTGGCACATAACTAACTTCAGAACTATCCTACGTAAAAACTCCATATCTTTGCCAGCCAGAACTTCACAGCAGAGAACCCATGAACAAAACGTAGAAAAGAGCGCCACGAAGTGAATATCTTGTATTACTTAAATGCCCTAAAGTGTGCGTTGAAATCTAATGAGTGGTGAGTTAGTTTTGATGAAACATTCTTGTGCGAATGCGTATAGAAAGATTCGTGAAGTAAACGTCATATTTTTAGATTTCAAGAAACAAATGTACCGTAGCAAATGGCATAATGTCTGGTACAGAGTTTAAATGGCAGACAAAGCATGTAACTGGTGTTATTTCGCAGGTCACATGTCGCACACAATGCGCAATCAAAGAGCAAGTGCAGCAAACCATAAGGCTTAGTGTTATGTCACGAAACACAAAGACGGACAGCACAACAGATCACCGATATCCATTACAAATAAAAGGTTGATGCCCATGTCTCAGCTTGCCTAATTTGTCAATTATAGAAATTTATCATCAATCTAACGAAAGCCAGTGACAGTGCTACGTCTCATTAGCCATGAACACAAATAACTGTAGTAAGTACTTGAGCTCATTTGAGCACCTGGCCCGCCAGCTTTCAAGGTGCCCTATTGATTCTACAGCATCATGACGTCACCTTCATCAAGTACATACTCTATCTACTTTTTAAGACAACCCTCGATTGATTGTAACAACCGATTCCTGAACTTTTACACTGCCTTCTATACGGGCTTGTATTTACTCACATGGAATAGAATTACTTCAACAAAAATTGCGAGTTCATACGTTCACTAATTTCAAATGTATTACTCACTCAATTTTAAGTAACTACATTACCACACACGAAATGACCATTGTAACTGTTAAATTCACGTGCATCAAGGACCAATTCTGGTTCTAATAAAGGGTTTCGGATGATCTTTGAGTATATCCAGAAGAAAAGACGAATAGATAGATAGATAGATAGATAGATAGATAACTTTATTGTACACCGAGGGAGGAGAGTCGGGTTTTACCCCGACGCCCCTGCGGGCCGCTCCCACGTTGGAACAGGCAGGGAGTACCTGCCTGCGGCATCGTGGGCCCCTTGGATTGCCCGAAGCTGACGGTGACGATCCGTACTTTTGATGGCGGAATAAAACCCTTGTCTTGGGATGATTTGCGCCTTGAGTTCCTTGGGTATGTGGGGGCAGTCCCACATCATGTGCTCAAATGTACACACACACCCACAGTCCGGGCAGTCAGGAGATATATCCATATAAATAGATACATTAGCTGGGCAGGGGTAAACCCCTGTCTGTAGTAGTCTGAGCGTGACTTCTTGTCCTCTGGTAAGATGCGAATGGGGTGGAGGAAAGACCCTACGACTCAAACGATAATGTGAAGTGACTTCGTTAAATGTCGCTAGAACGTCCCGCGACCCTCGATCAGCCGCACCCCCATCCAGAGGATCGGCCCCGGGCGGGGCGGAGCGGTCCAACGTGCCAGGGCCGTGAAGCCCCGCGCGGAAGGCAAGTCCTCGCGCCCGGGCGTGGGCCAATTCGTTGGAGTTGGTGATGCCGCCGATCGTGGAGCCCATATGGGCCGGGAACCAAATGATCTCGTGTGGAGTGATGGTCCTACCTCTGAGAATTCTAGCAACAGGTGGGGAGACCCTGCCAGAGGCAAAGGCTCTAACCGCCGAACGGGAATCAGAGTAGATCTGAACACGGGATGAATCCAAAAGCCCTAGTGCGATGGATACCTGTTCAGCTATTGCTGGGGAGGTTGCCTTGACAGAGCATGCCGACATTACTGTACCTCGCTCAGAGACCGCAACGGCCACATAACGATTCCTATCCGCACGCGCAGCGTCCGTGAAGGTCGACGATCCCGACTTCGAGTGCACCTGCTCCAAAATTTTCTTGGCTCTAGCCCTTCTCCTTGCGACGTTAAATTGAGGGTGCATATTCCTAGGAATAGGATAAACTACGAGTGCCTGTCTAACGGCGGAGTCAAGAGAAGTCATCCGCTCTTCCTGGAGTATTGTAGAAATTCCGGCACGTGCCAAAATCTCCCGACCCGCCCGGGTGACCGAGAGGCGAGAGATCTGCGCCGTGCGTTGAGCCTCTATAATTTCATCCAACGTGTTGTGAATTCCTAATGCTAACAGCCCCTCCGTGCTAGTTCGGATTGGAAGGCCGAGTGCCCTTTTAACAGTTTTACGGATCAGTACATTGAGCTTCTCCCTTTCTGCAGCGAGCCAGTGATGCATAGACGCAACATAATGAACGTGACTCATGAGGAAGGCATGAAAGAGGCGAAGAAGATTGTCCTCCTTCATGCCTCCTTTCCTGTTAGAAACTCTAATAATGAGGCGAAGCGTAGCCGCAGTATGTTGCTCTAATCTACGTAAAGTTTCCGTGTTACGTCCATCCGCTGAAATGAGCATGCCTAATATCCTGATACAGCTAACCTTGGGAATTCTAGCCCCACTAGCAGTCAATAATGTCACATCCACCTGCTCAGGGGGGACCCAGTCCTTAGGTCGCCGTCCTTGTCTGGTGGGCCTGTATATTAATAGCTCAGATTTACTACTTGAAAGCTTTAAAGACATACGACTGATGTTTCTTTCAACCGTGTTGACCGCCTCCTGCAATCTGTCCTCAAGGCGCCCTATGGCACCGCCTCGGACCCACACCGTGATATCATCCGCGTAGAGCGCACTTTCCAACCCCTCGAGTTCGTCCAGTTCGCGAGCAAGGCGAGTCATGCCAATATTGAAAAGAAGCGGGGAGACGACTGCCCCCTGAGGGGTTCCACGTGAACCTAATTCGTACCGTTCTGACTTCAGCTCCCCCAACTTAAGAGTAGCCGTTCGGTCACTGAGAAAAGCAGCGGCAAAATTATAAAATCGCGCACCCAGGTTCATGTCATTTATGGATTCCAATATGTGGGCATGAGATATGTGATCAAACGCCTTAGCCAGATCGAGACCAAGTATGGCCCTGGCATCGCGAGTGCTGTCGTCAATGATGTGAGATTTAAGGAGAAGCATCACATCCTGCGTTGAGAGGTGTGGACGGAAACCCACCATATTCGGAGGGAGGAGACCCTCATCCTCGATAAATGCACAGAACCTATTATTCAGAACATGCTCATAGACCTTTCCAACACAAGATGTAAGTGAGATGGGGCGGAGGCTGTCAAGGCTGGGCTTTTTGCCCGGCTTAGGGATGAGGATCACCTCCGCATGTCTCCATTCCTCGGGGAACGTGCCATCAGCCCAGTGTTTGTTAAAAAGGTCGGTGAGAAAGTCAATTGAGGCGTCATCAAGGTTCCTCAAAGTCTTGTTAGTGATCTGGTCAGCCCCGGGTGCCGACCTGCCATTGAGATCCATTAGCGCCATCCGAACTTCAGCTGTCGTGATATTCTCATCAAGCTTGGATTGCATCCGCCCACTATAGAGGGGGGGCTTGGAAAGGGTGGGATCCATCCCTCTAAGCGGCAAATATTTGCTTGCAAGCATATCGCAAACCTCCTTTTCTGAGCTGTCTCTGAGAGCCGCGCTGACTATGCGGTCGACCACCCGGCACTGACTACCCTTGCTTTTTTCGGGCCCCATCAGATGTTTAAGCAAGTTCCATTTCCCCCCAACACGCATTTGTCCATCTACCATGTTGCATGTCTCCTCCCATCGCGCTCTCTCAAGCTGCATGGAGTAGGTCTCGATCTCCCTGTTAATTTCAGCAATCCTTCGCCTTAACCGCCGATTGAGCTTGTTCAGTTTCCAGCGCTCCCTAAGGCCATTTCTGGCCTCGAAGAGGTGGGCAAGTTTGCTATCCATGGTTCCAATCTCTGGCGGCGTCTCGATGACCTTTGTGGCCCTCTTAACGTCGCTAGATAAGTTCTGTTTCCAATCCGCAAGATTTTCCCAGCAGCCCCCATCTTTACGAATATCGCGGAAAAGATCCCAGTCTACTATAGTGTGTTTCCTGCTAGCTGTGACAGTTGCCGACAGCGTAGTTTCTAGTATATAATGGTCGCTACCTAAGTGTTCATATAAATTAGTCCACTCGCAGTGATCCTGAAAATTTGTAAAAGTCAAATCAGGCGTAGTGTCCCTACAAGCTGAATTTCCTATTCGCGACGGATAACGGGGGTCAGTCAGCATAATCATGCCCAAGTCATGCGTGCTCTTGTAAAGTGAGTCACCCTTCGTTGTAGTTTTTGGATACCCCCACGCAGTGTGTGGCGCGTTAAAATCTTCCCGCGGTTCCCGCGGTTCGCGAGACTCATAGCCTTTGAAATAAGGGCATAAAAGCGGTCCTTCGAACGTTTCGGGGAACTGTAAACATGTAAAATTAGCAACCCCTTGAGCAGTCGCCTCCCGGGGAGAAGCTCAATGCACTGATATTCTGATTTAAATCGCTTGTCAAGATCGTGATGTACGAGAGCCGAGATTTGCTTGGAAACGCACACCGCTATCCCCCTGCCGTCATCCGATTTGCGGCAGAAAGTCTCATACCCAGAGAGGGTAATCCCCTCTAGGAGAGTCTCCTGCAGCAACAGGACATGTGGCTTGCCTTCTCTAGCTCTAATAAATTGGCACAATGCCGCCTTTTTTCTTTGAAACCCCCAGCAGTTCCACTGCCACACGCGGAGTGCCGGGTGCTGCTTATTTTGCCCCGCCATTTTCGCTGCCAAATTTTGCGTTTCCATCCGCCCCAGCCTTTGACTGTGGCGAAGGGAGATGCGGCGTCTGCCCTTTCTCCTGTGGCGTAACTTCTTGGACCTCATCAGTCCTAGTCTCCAATGCTCGAAGTCGCTTACCGTGATCAGCGCTCTGCTTCTTGAGCTCCCCTACGTCCACTCGAAGCTGTTGGAGTATGTTCGTGATCTCCGATAGCGACTTCTCCATAGTCTCCCGAAACGCTTCAAAACCGTCCTTGTCCGAAACAGCTACATCACCTACCGCTTTGCGTTTGCGACCTACAGTTCCTGCCGAAGTCTCCATAGCAACAGGAGCCGACTTACTAGTATCCTCCAAAGCTTTCCTCAGCGTTCCGATCTCCTCTTTAAGTGTCATTACCATCTCCTTTAGAAGAGAATTCTCCTCTCTCATCTGTTTAAGTTCCTCACTGCCCGGCTGCCATGTAGGACAAATTGTTGTTACGCTCATTTTAAAAACAACAAACGTGACGGCGTGTCGTGATGTCTAAAAGGTAACTATAACGTCCACGTATAACAAAGGTCTTTCTCAATTATTTCCCTAATTTCCTATCTTGCATTAGCTCATTCTATATTGTCACTGCAAACCTCCAGATTTCATCTATTCGTGCAACTCGCCCTCGTACTCACCGTCTCGTTCCTTTTTATGGCGTCTTACATCTTCCCTCGAGAGAATACATGTGCTCCATTGAAATAGTAGTGTATGTCGGAAAGAGCTTCAACGCTGATAGGGCCCCGTTTGCAACGTGAGCTATTTTTGTAGGGAGTGCTGTATCCCTGGTAGTATCGTAGTTCACTGCTCGTACGTGAACGTCAAATGAGACACGAAATCTCAGCCTAATGTCCTGAAATTTCTTGAACTTGCCGACAAAACTGTGCTTTCAGCAACAATTAGGAGCCATATGTCTTTCTTACGTTTGTCGTTGTTCTTCTTAGCAGTATATTGGAAAATTGCGATGTCACGTGGTGAATGTTGTTATTGTAGTTATCAATTTGTTGTCTCACGTGATTGCCTTCATTTTTTTTCTCTTACGGTGTCTCATTAAGGAATCAAAGATCAGGATATTACGCGTTATCTCTTTTCTCTACCTAACAACATATTTAGGTCTGGAAACCTTACTGTTTTTAATAATATTTCACGTAATCCTTGCATACTTGTGTGAATGCATGTACCAGAATTCCTGTGCAACCTTTTAACCAACTTCTGCGAAAGCCCTCAATATATTGACAGTATCACGAAACAAACGAAATAACTCAATATTCACTCTAATCATTAATCTTGCCGATGAAGAATTTTTTTGAGTGAAAACCTCACTGGGCACTGGCAATAGCTAACTGATAAGTTTTTCAATTTCATTCTCATTACGCTTTGCAGTGATCACTGGTGCCCGGAAGTACATTACTCAGCACAGCCTCACAGTTTACCCTCAAGTTTTCGAGGACCGAGCAGATGAGTCAAAAAAGCTGCTCGTCATTCATGAAGGACTATTTCTGACGCTAAGTAAAGGCTCGGTGCTTTCCGAAAGTGTATTACTCCGAGACCTCACCGAAAACGGTGTGAAGGAAACCTACGTGAGTGAACATTTTCTCGCCTTCATATCTTTTCCAGTGCTTAATTCTGCGGACAATTCGGCGTATTGTGGATGATAACGTATTAGTAAAATAGAAAAATAACCAATTCGGAATGTTCAGTGGTACAAAGTGACAAACATTTGAAGTTTGGTGATTCTAAACACAGCTAGTGTGCTTCTCTGCATTCGCCCAAAGCTGGCGCGATGGGCGTCAACTAACTCTTCCTTGTTCAGATAGGCGTGCGCAGTAGGCTCCTTTAGAAGGAAAAGGGGGACGACATTTCGCCGCAGTCCTCACCTCATGCCACATTTCCAGTCCAAAAGAAATCAAGCTTCGTGGAAGATGCAAAAATGAAAAATGAAGCAGCAAAGTGCTTCTCACAAAAGCCTACCTCTGGTCCCTGGATTCCTGGGTGAAAGGAGGGGAAGTGAACAGTTCTTAGAAGGCAGTAACTGCTATTCTCGGCTACTATCACTGTAAAAACATCAGCATGGACATACATTTGCACTTTAAACAATGTTGGACAAAGTTTTACTAAGCAATGGTATGTCCGACGTGCTCGTAAACCTTTTCTCGTACCCCTGTGCTTTAAACAATTGTGGACAAAGTTCGACTGAACAAAGTTATAGGCCTAATGAACCAGTTCTTGTGTGCCTTTCTTAGATTAGGGGTGGGGCAGGAGTTGCCGCCATGTGTAAACGCCCCTTCTACTGGTCATGCGTCTCCTCAGAGCTCCTGACCCGTTTGACTTGGAGAAGGAGCTCACTCTAATAACATGCTACAACTGATAATCCACGGAAACTAAAAGCTTCGTGTGTGATTGATTTGACTTTAATCAGTTCTATAATTTCTCTTTTTTTAAGATTGACGGTAAACAATTTACTGGTCATGCGTCTCCTCAGAGCTCCTGACCCGTTTGACTTGGAGAAGGAGCTCACTCTCATAACATGCTACAACTGATAATCCACGGAAACTAAAAGATTCGTGTGTGATTGATTTGACTTTAATCAGTTCTATAATTTCTCTTTTTTTTAGATTGACGGTAAACAATTTACTGGTCATGCGTCTCCTCAGAGCTCCTGACCCGTTTGACTTGGAGAAGGAGCTCACTCTAATAACATGCTACAACTGATAATCCACGGAAACTAAAAGCTTCGTGTGTGATTGATTTGACTTTAATCAGTTCTATAATTTCTCTTTTTTTAAGATTGACGGTAAACAATTTACTGGTCATGCATCTCCTCAGAGCTCCTGACCCGTTTGACTTGGAGAAGGAGCTCACTCTCATAACATGCTACAACTGATAATCCACGGAAACTAAAAGCTTCGTGTGTGATTGATTTGACTTTAATCAGTTCTATAATTTCTCTTTTTTTTAAGATTGACGGTAAACAATACGAGAAAGACTTGTACCAAGATGTCGATACGCAAGCATCATTACTTCTTCGACATCAAGCTGCTGGTAATTACCATATAGTAAGTGAATCTCTCTGCTATGCAATCAACATAAGCACTACAGTCAGTTACAAGTTAATAACAAATATAAGCACTGCTCACAAAAACACCGCGTGCTTGTCATTCACTTAAATAAAAAGTAGATCGCGCATGCTTGTTTCCTCTCATACTCTCAGTACTTTTTTAGGCTAATATAAATGCCACAAATATCGAAAGCTATGGCTTCGTTTTTCCAAGTACGATGTTTGTTGAGCAGTGGTGCCAGTATCGTACGTGAAAACGTGCCTAAACGTAACAATTTTCGAACCACTAACACAAGCATGTTTCCGCATAAGAGCGTCAACTGTCCTAAACTTGCCTGAAGTGTGTGCCGTCACGAAAGTGGCCAAATGTGATTGTGTGAAACATCTGTACAAATTACCTGCGGGGACACTCTAAAAGAAAAAAAAAGAGCGTGTGTGACTTTCTTCGAATTCTCCTGACTGACTTGCCACGTTATGATTGTCTTTAAAGAGGCCCCCCCTCTCTCTCTCTTCTGGGTCACATGGCCCACCGAAGAGAGTATGTAACCTCCAGAAAGATTTTATTGCTCTTCAAAGAGAGCAGTAACCTTGGCAAGCCCGAACTTTAAAAAAAGTACCAAAGAGTTTTTTTTAGAGGTGGAGTTTTAGATTTGAGATGTTCGCAGGTGGAGTTTCTAAATATTGTTAGGATGTAATCAACCATAAACACTTAGATCTCCTAAGAGCTGCTTGCATAACACTACAGGAAATCTGTGCTCATGTATAGGTTGGCCTGATCAATTCCACGCACCTAATAGAGCCTATCGGGCGCATGGAGCGATCCTCTGTCGCCGGAATTGCTCACAGGATAACAGCGATCCCTGAGTACAAGGGAATCATTGGGGCTCTGGAAGCTGACGGTAAGTGTTTACGATTTCGCATTGTTTCAAGAACTAAATCGAGTATACTTTCCATATTATCCATACAATGGAGAAAATCGGCCTGCTCACTGCTCTGGAAAACCACGAACAATGAAAAGGTAGCGCGCCCGTGATGCCAGTGAGACCACATGGCGTCGTGAATGCGCCACTACATTTGAAATACGCGCGCTTCTACATTAATAGACAACGTGACGTCACGCGACCAGTAAGTTAAGGTGATGGCGTTTCTGCGACGAGAAGGGGGACTGCCAATTCTCGTTTTGAGCATCATCACCATCAGCATCATTTAGCATCATTCATTTGAAGTGTCGTTACCGTCACTGTAACGTAACTTTTATCATTATCATCATCACTATTTAGTTTTATTTTAAAAGCGAGGCATTTCTTAACGAACTGCAGGCACTTCGAGCATTCCTTCCTTTCTTTCTTTCTTTCTTTCTTTCTTTCTTTCTTTCTATCTATCTATCTATCTATCTATATATTAGTCTAGTGGCTAAGGTACTCGACTGCTGACCCGCAGGTCGCGGCTTCGAATCCCGGCTGCAGCGGCTGCACTTCCGATAGAGGCGGAAATGTTGCAGCCCCGTGTGCTCATATTTGGGTGCACGTCAAAGAACTCCAGATGGTCAAAATTTCCGGAGCCCTCCGCTACAGCGTCTCTCATAATCATATCGTCGTTTTGGGGCGTTAAACGCCACAAAATAATCAATTTATTTATCTATCTATCTATCTATCAATCTATCTGTATGTCTGTCTGTCTGTCTATCTATCTATTTATCTATCTATCTATCTATCTATCTCTCTATCTATCTATCTATCTTCCTACGCGTGGGTGCTCTTGTGATATACTTACCTTGGTGTAGACGAAAGCTGGTATGGGAGGGTAAGACAGATTCAGGACTATGACTGAGTGGTGACGGCATGGACAATGTGGAAGTCCTGCAGCGTACGTCGTCAAACCCTTTTCTCCAGGCACTTGTGCCACATATCAGTATACCATGGGCCGCGGTAACGTGGGTATATGCCACAGGTGATTCACAGTTTCTATTTACTCCGGGACGTTGAAGGCAGTGTAGAACCAACAAATGCTTATATGGAACAAAAATCGGAATCTAACCAAGAATCCAACCAGAGCTTTCTGCGTAACCAGCAGACGCCTCCGTAGTGGACGTTCCTCTTAAGTCCATGATGGGCACGCAACTACTGCTTCTAATGTCGATCCACCTCAAAACTCTTGCCTCAAAGCCAAACAAAAATTAAGCACACTCTTCAACTTTACGCTTCGCGTAACGAACATCACGGACTGATACAAAAAGAACACTGTAACCTACCACTTCATAAGCTTAAAAAGTTGCTTTTGTATCAGTTTTCGCGAACGAGCAGAACTAGCATCTCGCCATGGAGTAACTTCCCACTCTGGAGCAAATACGGGGCTAAAAGAAAGCCAGCCACAAGAACACCTCACCTTACTGTGGACATAGTTGCACTGGCGTTCTTTTACAGATTGGGTTTGATTAAGCCTAATTATTGTTACTAATACGGCCAATATGTATCAAGAACCTGCATTTCGACGAAATAGAAACGGGCCGATAGTGTTTACTCTTAATTAAGAAGTTTTTAGAAACGATTTGAGGCTCTCTAAGCAACTCACTGGGCAGCTGACTAGTGCATGAGGCAGACGCATTTGCAGGCACTTTCACCAGATAGCACCCATCATGTCCACGTCAATTCGAGATGCCGGCCGATTACTCTTCGTTTGACTCAGTTGCGAGTCGTAGTGCGTCGTCGTCGTCTGCGTTTCCTGTTTACGGGCATCAACACGTGTAAATCACCCGGGCTCACTTTCGGTAATTGCGCTGAAAACTGAGTATACCGCCTTCAAGTCTAACACGTGCCTCATTGGCTGGTGACGCTTGTACGGTTGTGTTAAGGTGGTAATAATGGTGGTGCCCTTGTGTTCGAAGATTCTGATGCATGCACCTTATGGGAATCTTTTTCTCCAGACATTGTGCATAGCCCTTATCGGGAGCTTTTCCTCCAGACATTCTGCATGGACCTGATTGGGAGCTTTTCCTCCAGGCATTGTGCATGGACCTTACCGGGACCCTTTCCTCCAGACATTGTGCATGGAACTTATCCGGAGCTTTTCCTCCAGACATTGTGGATGGGCCTTATCGGGAGCTTTTCCTCTAGACTTTGTGCATGGACATTATAGAGAGCTTTTCCTGTGGACTTTGTACCAACATTACGCACTTGAAGCTCTTTGACTGTCGTTCCAAGGGCACGCTGGGTGCGTGTAACGAGGCATCGGTGCCCTCATACGCTAGAGAAAAGTTGGCGTGGACGCGAACATTGCGCCATCTAGTGAGCAATGTGTAAACAAACTTCTGTGGCCATGGCCTCCGAGATTGCGCGTGTGCGGCATGGATAACCCATCGCGCGCCCGCAATCTCGGAGGCCATGCTGTGGCGCTCACGCTGCTCAGATGTGTTTGAATCGCCTTGGCTGGGCTTGAAGTTCGCAGTCTGAGAGCACAGTGTACGTCACTCTGAATAAATTCACATTGAAAAAAATGAAGTCATGGAGTTGTGGAGGCTCTACGTCATCTGGTAGACTATTTGAAATGTAAAGCAAAACCGGTGTTACACTTATCAGTGCTCTTCCATGGTTATTGTTTCAGATGGCTTTCCTGGTGTTCAACCAAGAAAACTTGAAGAAGGTGAGGCAAGTTTGTCTCCAACCTAAAGATTACCTCAATTCAGCCTAAATCATGCTCACAGAATGAGATAAAAGTGACGTAAATTCATTGGCTGCTAAAAGTTCTGGTATGGTCAGCAACTTGCATCACACTTACAAGTGAGCTGCAAGGATGACCAAGGATGAGGTAGAGTTTTCAGAAACTTGATGATTAGGACTGGTCGGTATGACCCAGGTCTTTACTTGCTGATCACCTTCCATCTTTTATTTATTTACCCACTGACTTTGCGCATGTATTAATACATGTTTGGTCAGTGCAATAAAACAGTTGGAACTCAGCGGAACTTGCAGTTAGAACTTACATTCTGTCCGTGGCGTCTTTTCTAGTTTTATGCCCTGTTACATATGTTGCAATGCCTGGTTAAGTTATTTGAATATCCGTTAATGCTGATAACACTATCTGTTTTCCATAAAGGCTTTATTTAGTATACTTTCTCTGATGTAAACGATAGCACCTGCATTTGGATAAACACTCATAGTGCTAGAAGCATATATATATATATATATATATATATATATATATATATATATATATATATATATGTCGCTACGATGAATTGGCGACGTGGCGTGGTTCATACGCCATGTTTATATGTTTATTCTATCTCTGACTTCTTCCTTCTCTGCCTCTACCAACGATCACTTCATGCGTTACAGGATTCCCCCTCCCCCCGAAAGAATGCTCGCGTTACATATTACAATACATGATGAACAAGCAAACGTGGAACACAAAAAAATGTCTAAGTGGGCTGTAGTTTCACATCACATTGAAGTTCAGTAAGATTGCACAGACTTCACAGGAGAGGGCAGCAATCCAGGGTTATCAAGTACGGCTCTGGTGGGCGAGGCTGGCTGTTACGCTCTGGACGCCATAAGCATGCTTTGGGCATGGAAACTGACGGAAACGCAGCCAGCGTTCTTTCTAAGAATGAACGAGGCTGGAATGCCTTGCAAAATCGACAGTTTTGTTGGCGTCGCATTTTTCGTCGTGAGTGACACAAATGCGGTGCATGCAGTTTGCATGCCCGTTGATCGTGGCTTATTGGGCGCTGCTTGTGTTCCTGCTGATCACAAGCGGTTGCTTTGTGGCTTTTGGGGAGTTTTAGGGGTGAAGCTCCTTATGGCGTGGCTTGGGCGTCCCTCGTATGTAACCACCAGTGGCACATACCCGAAATAGGTATAACACTTGACCTCCAAGGTGGTGCCAGCGAGAGATTTCTTCTGTGCGTTGTTTAACAATTAAAAATAGTGCTCAATGTACATGCCAATGGCTGCTAATGGGGAATGAGAGACATGAGCATTCGGCTTTTAGTCAACGCGCACGCTGCGATCCCCATTAGCAGCCATTGGCATGTACATTGAGCACTATCTGACAAGAAAGGGTTGCTACATTATACTCGCTAGGTGTAACCTCCTTAGCTTTAGAAAGGTTTAGCGAGCGTTGAGCCACAGTGCCATGAATACAATGAACTTGTATATACCATGAATTCAAGGTGGTTAAAAATGAGAAGTAGATACGAAGCGCAAGCCGTAAGAAAGTAAAAGCCGAATTCTCCTGTCTCTCATTTCTCGTTAGCAGCCATTGGCATGTAAATTGAGCCCTATCTGACAGGGAAAGGTTGCTACGTTATACTCGCTGGGCGTAACCTCCTTGGTTTTCGAAAGGTTTAGCGAGTGTTTGGTCGCAGTGCCATGAATACAGTGAACTAGAATATACCATGAACTCGAGGTGGTTAAAGGTGGGAAGTGGACCCAAAGCGCAGGCCGTAAGAAAGTGTGCGTGTGCCACCTCTCGTTTAGTCCTTGGAATGTCCGCTGGATGGCGGTGCTTCTATATGGGGAATATATGATAAAAGGATGCGATATGGTTGGACTTGGAGTGTTGAATAGATGAACGAACGGACACACAAACAGATGCATGGATGGACGCATGAACGGACGCAGGGGCGGATGCATGAAAGAACGCAGGGACGGGCGCACAAACAGACGCATGGACGGTCCCACAGACGGACGCATGGACGGACAAATGCTTCGCCCCACTCTCCATCATTCACTCCGTGGATATGCTGCCATTTTTTTAATGGTGATGACGCAGATGTTCAGACCGAAGGCGCAATATTGAACGCTGGTGCGGAAAAGTTCCTTAGCTTTTCTTTCTGCGAAGATAGCTCAGATGGGGAATCAGTCTTTTTTTTAGTGTATGTTGATCATGACACTCTTCAGGCCGCAAGTATCCTTGCGATGTAGTTTTAGTTGTTCGTTGCCGATGTTCGTGTGGGCGTTTTAGCTGTTGTGGTTCCTCTTGTTGCTTTTGTTGGCATTGCTGATGTTGCACTGTCTGACGAGGTGGACTTCCTTTGGAATCATGAGCCCGCTTTTCTTTGTAGGTTGACGTGACCACTAAATAGTTGATACTTGTTAGGGCGTCTCGATTTGTGTCAGGCAATGAAGATAGTGCACCAGAATTGGCAGACAAATCTGCTGAGGCTCTTGCAACGCCATTCTTGATGGATGTTTCTGGCACTGGGCAGTGCTTGATAGTTGATCCTTCCGAGCCTCCTGCGTGGGTTGGGCTCTCAGGTGGCTGGGAATTCGACGGCGACACTGCGAAAAGATCGGTTTGGTCATATTTTACTTGGGGCTGTTTCTCTGTGTCCGCACCTTGGGAGATAAGCTGTTCTGATGCATGAATGAGGACGGTTGGCCCTGGACTTGGCTGAGTATATTCGGAGTTCCGAAGCTCTATCCCGACCGTAGTGGGCGTGTGAGACGCGAGGTGTGCGTTGTGAGCGACGAAAGAGCGAAGTGATGTAAAACTAGGATTTTCACTCTTCGAGTAGTCATGACGTTGTTCGGTATTTTCTTCAAGCGTCAGCTGGTCTACCATGAGCAAGGCGTCCTTATAAGGCAAGGGGTGAGCGTTAGGAGCGCTTGAAGAACCGCGTGATGAACGCCCAGGTGGTGGACCACGTATGCCAGACGAAGAGTGAACGGCAGCAGATGGTGGGGCAACGTCTGGCGTCATATGCTGAAGCGATGACTTCGCAAATGCCGACTTTCGTGCAGAACGGAGCTGCGCTTTACGGTTGGGTTTTTCCCAATATACGTATGGCCTTCTGTAAGTAAACGCATGTGCCACTTCGTCTTGAGGCACTTGTCGATTCGCGCTGGACTTTCGAATGGTTGAGGACTGCTTAAGGAATTGAAGATAGTGTGCGGTTGTCTCTAGATGGTTGACATTGAGCAGGTCTTGGTCATAGTCGTTAAAACAGGTAATCATTTCCTCTTTGATTTTTTGTCATGACTCGTCGTTCTCGAATATGTGAATTGGGTAAAATTTAAATGCCTCACCGGTGACGTAGTCACTGAAGTTCGTAACCATCTCCCGTTCCGACCAAGATGCAGCGGTAGCGTGGAGATCGAACAGGTTGAACCAGTCCTGTACGGGTCCGTCGTCCGCTGATCTGGTGTACTTAGGGATATCGAGGTCAGCCGATGGTTCTGTCATGGTGCTGGTCGTTGTCCTCCTAGGCGATGATTCGGTAGTCAATGTACGGTCAGGGCGTCTTCTGGGGAACTGCGTCGATGATGAGTGACTGATGAAGGGGCAGGCAGGTCTCCATCCTGTCGACTCGTGTGACGCTACGATGAATTGGCGACGTGGCGTGGCTCATACGCCATGTTTATTCTATCTCTGACTTCTTCCTTCTCTGCCTCTACCAACGATCACTTCATGCGTTACATATATAATTTAAGTCAATATCTTCTAATTTAATTTTTCTGAGAATGCATAAGGTGGTATCTGTTTTTCCTGTGGGCAGTATGATGCAGCAGATGTAAAACATTTACTGTTGCATTAACATTTGAATAGTTTCGAAGCGCACATCACAGCAAATACCTTTTAGTTTTATACGAACGCATATGGTGGTATCTGAATTTTCTGCTTTTTTCTGTTCAGGAACGCTGTTTGAGATACGTAGTAATGAGTCGAATTTCACAGCCGAAATAATTTCACCAAAGTTTTTTTAACACTTTATAGTATCTTTCCTTTTATAGACTTAATCTACCCGTATCACAGACAGTGCATTTGCGCCGGTTTGAGCCAACGTTATTCTAACGGAATTGCAAAATGGGTCTCTTGTTTCAAAATGACTCAACTGGGACTCATTCGAAAGACCCGCCTTGCACTCGATGGCAAGTTAGAGCTGATTCAACTCACAGCAACTCAAGGTTGAGGTCTAATTGTTTGAAGGCAACAAATACGTGTAACAAGCGATGTTCAGATGAAGCTCCAAGGTTCTGTCTTTTCAGGCTAAGTGCTCCACTTCATGTTTGCGTGGCATACCAGAAGTGACTCACTTATGGCTCCGTTACAGAGACCCCAGTAGTGCCAAAAAATTTTACCGTCGAAATGATGATCTACACCGACTATTACCACACCATCCTTATGGAAGAAGCCACGCAAGATCGACTCGGCTATCTCATAGTGCTCGTGCTGGCGGTAAGTATTGACGTAGTTGTAAGTACTGTTAGCTTATTTTGTTAGTTGGGAAAGTCTGCTGGTGAATTGTTATGTGCACTGGTAGCGAGGTAACGAAGAAGTCAAGTGCACGTAAGTGCTTTCGCTAAGTGACCTTTGGTCCGCAAGTTGAAAACCATCCGACTACTTACACCTTATAGGGCCACTACTGCAAAACATGATCAATCTGCTGATACTATCGCCTATAGCAGAGGTCGGCATCATTTTGAGGCGCAAGTCCAAAATTCACGGAGCCGGCACAACAGCGGACCACGTGACAAATATAGAGCGGGAGAGGAAAATCAGACGAAGGCAATATTCAACAAATTAGGCTAGCAATTAAGCTTGTTTTTACCACATGTATTACAAGGTTCCAATCTAACTAAGGTTACGAGCGTAAACCTCATTTAGGTCAAAACTGTTATCTGGGCCTTCAGTAAAGAAGTGGTATGGATAGAACCGGCGACCTTGACGTCATGCCCAGGGCCACGTAATACTGCCTCACACGTCGCATGTGGTCCGCGGGTCATGAATGGCCGACCCCTGGCCAATGGTGATCCAATAAACTGTGGAGATGTTTAATAGAGGGCCCTGTCCTCACTTCGTGCTTCACGCCGATGTCTTGCAGTCTCGTGTCTCGAATTGGCGTCGCGAAGGTCTCACGTTTGACACGCGCAAGCCGAGCAAGTGGCTTGTTTTGAACGCCAGCGCTTGCTTGCCCGTGCACGCCTGAGTCACGGAAGGGTTGATTTGTATGTCCGAGTCGCAGTGTAGTCTGAGCCAGCAAGGCAACGATGAAGCACCAGCCAGCGTCGGGAGATACACGCATGCATATCTACGGAGGAGAGACACGGAGGCATCGTGAAATGGTAACACCACGAGTTAAGATTATAACGTGATGTCGTTATGCGGAGCCGCGCGCATCGCCCTCTCAATCGCTAACCCGGCTTTGGTTCTCGCAGCATGTCTCAACGAATCATGCCTGCTTTATAGCTTGTATTGCTAGTAGCAGACATGGCGGTACGGCTTCCTGACCTAACGAGCTGCTCATAGACACCACGATTCCTCTTCATAGCAAGAGTTTCCACTGCGCACCACCACAGAGACTAAGAGGGTGCTGCGGGTCAGGTAAGTAGGTCACAGAAACCGTGGTTGCATCACAAATAAAGGTAAAGTAACACAGTAACGTTCCGTTCTATTGTCACGCACGTTTCTTCTTTTCACTCTTGTTGTATTCAGTTTATGCCAACAAAAACTATCAGCAACGTTCAGCGCAAACCACGGCTGGAGCTTCATCGTTGTCGTAGATCATTGTGTCAAGATTAGGCGCACAACACGGCTATCAAAGATCTTTATGGAACTAACGTGGTCACTAGCGCTGAAGCTGGAATATTCGACGGCACATGTGTGAATGTCAGCTCCCTTCACCGCCTGTTAATTGATCGACGGCCGATGTTCTGTTCCCTGCTATCAGAACCAGTGTGCATCGTTTTAATCTGACTTTTCGCTTACCAGCCATTCGTCCTGCCAAATAAACAGTTTCATTTTGGACAAGCCGTCGCTGCCTTCGTCAGCTTCACTATTCTGTGACACTGTTTCGTTACAGGTCAGCCTTCGCATGCAGCAGCTGACCCCTCCTGGTTCCATAGCTATTACAGCCATTCAAAGCAGCTGGACTGTAAGTAGGCTAAACTGTAAGCAGCTGGATTGTAACCGAATTTTATAGCAGGAGCTGCTAGCTAACCAGACACCCCTTTTTTCCAGCCGAACGAAACCTACGTGAAGTTGCACAGAGAAGACGAATTGCTAGGCACGGAAACCTTGAAAACCATGGCAAAGATCGCCAACCAAAGCCATTACGAACAGCTGGCTGATGTGGTGTTCTTGCTTACTGGGTAAGTATGACTTCTTTTTACGTCACCGAAACATAGCTAAATGTTCTTCCCACTGGCCACTTGATATTTTTGTACTGTTTAAAACCGGCGTATAACAGCTTTCGCTTACCTCGCAGTTAATGCTTTGTTCGCAGGGAATTGGCGAAGCGTCCAGAATTTAGTGGCAGTATTTTGCCTCCTAAAGCTAGCACTTTATGTGTAGTTATTCCTTAAAGACTTGACTATTTGATTTGGCTGTATTTTCTTTACAAATTAACAAATTTTGACTAGATTTGCAGCAGAGTATTCAGCAAGCACGAAACTTTGATTGTTCTTTTTATGTACAACGCCTATAAATATGCTAGAGAAATTGCAAACATCACTGCCGAGCCATTTAAGACTCTTCCCGTCAAAATGTCGCAGCAAGTTCGGTCATGCATAAGCCAAAAGGGTGCTCATTTTCAGCACATTCAGTAGACTAAGTGAACTTAAACCTAAGTAACGTTCACAAAGCTTACCTATTCACTTTTTGCGTGGCGCACTACAATGACATGCTTTTAGCGTTTATTGGCGCAAGCCTATCCCACCTTGTAGAGCAATTCACGGTTCCGGTTATTTTTCGCTTATTTTTTTTTCGGCTTTGCGCATGAGAAAACGAAAAAAACAATATTTTTATCCTCTTAACGTTTCGATGCAAGCCATATTAAAGTGTTGATTTCTGTGTGGAACAATGGAACAATGGAACAATGGAACATGTCAGTTCTAAGCAAATTGCCCTTAATTTAGCCCATGACAATTCAAATGCTCAGCAATTGAAAAACAATTGTCACATGAAATCACTGCGCTCGCAACAGCATTTCTTCTCAGTTTTACATTAATTTATAATGAATACATCTCGTTGTTATAACATGTGGTTATGTCAGTCAGTTGGGCTATGTACACTTTATATTATATGATACATTACTTATTATGTTATGGCCGTATTTGCAACGAGTTAAAGATATAGTGTAACCATATGTAACAGGCAACCTCAATGAAACGTTTCGTTCCCATTCCAATATTACATGTGTTTCTTTACAGAGTGCTTACAAAGCCCATATATTTTATATACATTTCTATGAGAATATAACGTAAAACATGAAATTGTTACAACGATATATGCAGTTTTTCAGCAGGGATACGTATATTGCTTCTTGGAATAATTAGATAACAACTACAGTGGAATGAGAAACCGCGTCAGGAAAAGACAAAATACAGAGCACAAACAAGCACAATAGCCATGCCAGTCCGCAAAATTCCCTGTGCATTGAAACATATTGAAACAAGAAAGCACTTGTAGTCCTTTTTTTTTCTCACTCACTCAGTGCAGCGGTTTTTTTTTTTTGCTTTCAGGAGAACCTTAGTGCAGTACACGAAGTCTGCTAACACTACAGAAATCGATCCCGAAAACGCAGGTAAGGAGAGTTGTCATTCTGCTGTACGCAACAACCAATTCAACCACCAGTTGACCACTCACTCCCACGCTTATGAACGGGTACAACAATTTGCACAATATTACGAACGTTTACTTTATTTCGGGTTGATCTTCACGTAATGCGTATGAAAGCACATGAAAAAAATACGTGCAAGCTCGAGAGCACGTGACAATCTACAATTTTAATTTCGTCATTGCTACATATGAACGCAGTCTTAACGATGGCGTTTTACTGTTTCGACCAATCCAGTGTGTGTGTGTGTGCGTGCGTGTGTGTGTGCGTGCGTGCGTGCGTGCGTGCGTGCGTGTGTGTGTGTGTGTGTGTGTGTGTGTGTGTGTGTGTGTGTGTGTGTGTGTGTGTTCGGACAGAATTTCCACGTTCTTCGATGTTTATTGCAATTTTTACGCTGTGGACACACAGGATTGGCGTACACCGGATCAGCCTGCAGATACCTGAAAGTCGGCGTTGCAGTGGACTACCCGGGATACTTCATGGCAGTCAACATCCTTACCCACGAATTATCACATACGTGAGTCTGTGTAGCAAGAGAGAGAGATAAAGATGCAAAGAAAGGCAGGGAGGTTAACCAGACGCACATCCGGTTTGCTACCCTGCACTGGGGAAGGGATGAAGGGGAGAAAAGAGGTTGCAGAGAGATGAGAAGGTACACACAATCACGAGCACACTCGGGGAGCACACACAGTGTACAGGCGGTCGCTCAGGTTTGTTGACTTTAAGTAAAGTAGCAGTGCTTTAGTCGCTTTCTGCGCAACTGAGGCAGATGCCCAAGGTCCTAGTATCTTCTGCACACAAAATGGTCCGGGGTCAAGTTGATTCAAAACCATCCGGAGCTGGAATCGCTGTGTATCGTAGCAAGCGCAGCTGCACAGGACGTGTTCGATGGTCTCTTCAGCTCCGCAGTAGTCGCATGTAGGAGTGTCTGCCATACCAATGCGAAAGGAGTACGCCTTTGTAAATGCAACACCCAACCAAAGGCGGCATAACAGTGTCACATTGGAGCGGGAAAGTTATGATGGTAGCTTTAGCTTGAGCGAAGGATCCAGTTCATAAAATTGACACGTTCGGAAGCTGGTAGACGACCAGAACGTGCGTGTGAGATCTCGAGCCAGCAGGTAAAGTTGTCTTGCTGCATCATTCCTTGATAGAGGAATTGGAACTAAACGGGTTCCTTCATGGGCTAAGCGGGCTGCATCATCGGCTAATTGATTTCCGGTAATACCGATATGTCCAGGCAGCCATTGATATATAATATCATGCCCTCGTGCTAGAGCTTCATGATGGCAATGTCTTATTTCTTGTACCAATTGGTCATGACTCCTCCTACGCATGGCAGACTGCAAACTCTGAAGCGCTGCCTTCGAATCACAGAATATGACCCATTTTCCTGGACGTTCTTGAACGAGATATTGTAAAGCAGCCCTTATAGCAGCAAGCTCTGATGCCGTAGATGTAGTCATATGCGACAACCTAAACTTGATTGTCATTGCTGCAGCCGGAATTACAGCGGCACCTAATGAGCTGCTGGACGAGACGGACCCATCAGTGTATATCTGCGTTTGGTCTAAGTACAACTCATGTAATAATGGCAGTTTTGCTTGCTTCAATGCTACTCTGGAGTGATTGCTTTTCTTTTTGATTCCCGGAATTTCTAGACGTACTTGCGGCTGGTCGAGGCACCACAAAGGACATACCATTCTCGCAGCTGGCGTATATCCCGATGGAATGCTGTTTAGGTGCTTGGATATGACGTCTGAAAACGTAGCACGTGGTCTTCCGGAGGGTAGAAGGGCCAAGTGGTGGTCGGGGACACGGCTAGCATGTCGAATGTGCGCCCTGAGGCAATCCACAACTCTATATGTCCTGACCGGATGGTCTTTGGCAAGCATGACTGCGGCATAAGTAGAAGCGCATCGGGGCAGTCCTAGGCAGATACGCAGTCCCTGACCCTGCAAACTCTCCAATGAATGAGTATTGGATTTGCAAGTGTTAGTCAGTACCGGCAAGCTGTAGCACAATAGACCCAGAAATAGGGCCATGTACAGCTGTAGCATCAAGGCCACAGAAGTTCCCCATGATTTCCCGCACATGAATTTCATTATATGCACAATAGATAGCAGTCTCTTCTTCAAGTACACACAATGCGGGCTCAACGAAAGACTTCTGTCGATTAGAAAGACTTCTGTCGAAAGACTTCTGCCGTGTAGCAAGAGCAGTTGTAGATGCGAAGCACTTCGTAGCGAATATGAGAAACTTTTACCATATCTATCTATCTATCTATCTATCTATCTATCTATCTATCTATCTATCTATCTATCTATCTATCTATCTATCTATCTATAGACCTTTAAAAATGCTGTTAATATGAGCATGAACACGATAAATAAAGAAAGGAAAATCTCGATGCATCAACGGCAACTCCGCAGCTTCACATGCTCATGTCAGCCAACAACCGATGACTTCGCGTATATCGCTCTGTAATGACGCTGTATTGTGGGTATATTGCATCATTCGTAAAAAGATGGGGGAGCGATTTCTAGCTGTCTTGCACGAATTAATGAAAGTAAACCTGTACTTCTCATGGTGGAGCTCGTATTCGTTGTAACACTGTTTCCTTCCTTATCGTGCCTTAGGCGAGTATCGATGAATTGTACAGCTACTCAACATGTTCCTCCCTCAGGTTGAACGCCAGCCATGATGGTCAGAAAGACGCAAAAAATTGCTCAAAAGAACACGAGAACTTGATGGACACACATCTCGGAGGGAAAAAGAACTTCATTTACTCGTCGTGCAGCAAGAGATCAATTCGCAAGTTCTTGATGTGAGTTCTCATAGTTTATGTTAAGTGAAGCGCGGTTGCTCGTTGCTATAGTTCATTTAAAAAGAAATGTATACATCTAAATACTGCGAAGTTTTATTGTTTGTTTGTTCAACGGTAATAAAAACAATTTTGTTGAAGTACTTTCGTTATTGATAGGAGATGATCAATAAGCAGCCGAGAATACACGACCTTTCTGCAGCGCCAAGTTTTTTTTTTAATATTGCTGTGCAGAGCAATTTAGGTACGTTGCGTGTGATAGTCCACCCATGCGACCAATGGAGAGAGGGAATTTTTTTTTCTTTCAGAATTCTATTCTTTACCAAGACAGAGAGGGGGAAGGGGAGGAGGATAAGCAAAGCTTGGCATACTAGGCACTTCACGGATAAATCACCGTGCATGTAAACTTCTATTCTTTCCTGTACTCCCAAGCCATTTTTCGTAGAGAGAGCTACGTGCCCTATTCTCACCGTTTCGCTGTGGCTGGTGGCCGCACCACGAACGGAGCCGTTGCCTAGCAACCCCCACAGCTGGCAGTGCAGCTCGGCATGCAATCTGGGATGATATCAAAGAAGCCGGGGAAACCGCGCTGGAACCAAGAGGAAGAGCCGGCGTCGCATCTTATATACAAGGGGTGGCTTGGTAGGACTCGCCGGCAGATATCAAAAGTGAGTCGGAGAGAGTGAAAAAGGCCCGGTTTCGTCGTTGGAACGAAGCCAAAAGGAGGCAGCAAGCCCAGGAGACGGAGGAAGAACAAGCCTCTTACATTGAGAAGCGCAACTGTACAGAGAACTAAGCTAAACAATAATGGGAACCATACAACTCGCTGCGCACACCTAGGCATAACTGTGTTTCGCCACAGCCTTTTAGGGGCGAAGCTCCTCAGGTTGTGGGTCTGTACACCGTCTGATAATGTATGTAGCCACCGGTGGCACATACCCGAAAGAGTGGTCCTTAAAATGTCTGCTTGATGGCAGCACTTCTGTATGATGAATACATGATGATAATATGTGAGAAGGCTGTACTTGGAGTGTTCAATAGATAGACAGACGAACGGACGGATGAACATACATATATACGGACGGACGGATGGATGGACTGACGCACGCCAGACAGACAGAGGGTGGATGCACGCACGCACGGACGGACGGACGGACGGAAGGATGGATGGAGGGACAGACAGACAAAGGGACGGCCGCGCGAGCAGGCACAAGGACAGACGGATGGACAGGCGGAAGAACGGACGGACGCATGGAGGGACGCACGGATGGACGAACGCATGGACAGACACATGGATGGCTGGAAGCAAGAACGAATGGGCGAACGAAAGCATGGACGGACTGACGAACGCTTCGCCCCACCAATCATCATTTACTCCGTGGATATGCTGTAATTTTTTTTTGTTCCCCGGTGTATTACGTCGTATATGCGCTGTTCGGTTGAAATGCCTTCATATTTGCGATAAAACAATAGATGCCCGGAACATTTTTTACCCTACTCTCCGTGTGAATGGTTGGCGGTTTTGGCCACAAAAATCTTTTCCCTAAGTTGCCCGTTATTTTTCTTAGGCATGACTACATTCTATACATGCTTGTCTTACGATAGGCAGACGTTACGTATAAGTTTATTTTAAAAACTTAGTCGTAATTTTGCAATTTTACAAGCAAGTACCTTAGGCTATGCTGTTGTCCCTTCAGTATTGCTGTTTTTGTTTTTGTTTTTGAAGATTTTTCTTACCATAATTTATTTGTAAAATTTGCAATGTCATGCGTTTCTAATCCTATTACTACCGAAAATGTCTTTTATTTATTGTAGGTCTAATAACGGATCATGCTTGAGGCACAAAATAAACGAAGGCTACGTGTTTGAAGTTCCCTATACATACTTACTGAAGAAAGCGCCTTTCGTGGACGGCATCGGTTATTGCCAAAGATTTTTTCCCGACTACAGTGAAGTCAAATACGTTGAGGTAAATTTACTTTATGTTGTCTTCGCTAACTCCAAGATGTGTCCTACAATATCGTTCTTACCTTAGGATGCTTTTTTTTTTTTGCACCATCACCTATCATCCAGTTTGTTATGATTGGGTGGTGGTTTGGATGGCTGCGTGGATCCTGATGAGCCACCAAGCAGCATAACTATTTATGTTGAAAAGCTTGCATTGTCTCTGCAAGCTTTATCAGCATAAATAGCTATGATACCAGCTCCAGCATGAACCAGTATACACGCCAAATTCTTGAGGTGTTCTTAATATCCTCTAAATTCACATATACCTTTTAACTTAAACAAGCACGCATATTTTAATTGTGAGCTTGGGATGCACGCTGGGGATGCACGTATCCTTTTTGCTAAGTAACCACATCTGGAGCAGGATATTTTTTAATATTGCCGCTCTTTTTTTTTCTTGCAGTCACAACATCCTGGAAATGGGTGCCGTTTTAGGTGCAAGTTCGGAAATACGGTCAATGAACTGCAAGACGCAAAGTTAATTGTGCCGAACGGAACGCCTTGTGTCAGTTCTCTAGGACGAAAGACAAAAAAGGTACGGCTCTTCGTTTTCGTAAACTCGCATTTCTCTTTGCTCTCTCTGCACGAAATAGTAAACCAATTGTTGTTTTAACTATTTCCGCGATTCTCTATTGACATTAGGTGAGGCAAGTATGTAGTTACAGCCACAAGAGTGCGCAGCATTTCCTTTCAGGGGAACAATTTTTACCGCAGTGATTCTTCCTCCCCTCTGCACCCCTTTGTTATTCGAGTCCAAAACACAACGCACTTCACGGTGTGTAAAAAAGATGAAAATGATGTTCTTCTCACCATGACGCGCGCAGGGTTCCTCTTCACGTAGGCGTGGCATTTGTCGGGATATAACCCCCCCCCCCCCCCCCCAACCCGAAAAAAAATTACACCTGCCCCCCCTGTTTCCCTCCCAAGAGCAAGCATAGTCAAAGCACAGCGCATGTGTTCCCAGCCTTCCTGCCCCCCAGAAGGAACTCGCTTGTCGTGGTTGTGGTTGCCCCCTCCCCCCAAGTAAAACATTCCAGGTGCCACCCTTGTCTTCACAGGGGACGAAGGTTCATCGCAGTGCCCGCCCCTCTCTATTAAGGCAATGTATGGGGTAAATTTTGCACCCTCCCCCTTGGGTAATTATAATAGCCCCCCCCCCTTTCACCTGGGGTGCCCGCCTATGCTTTTGACACTGACCGACCTGCCTTAAGTCTCTAGCTTTCTAGCAGCAAAGATGGGAGGCCAACAATTCTGTGGATGTGGTGTCGATGGTCTTCTGTCGCTACTATCACCCAGAACCAGCGGGGTCATCATCCTCATAGCCCTGCTCTTTAGACAATTATAAAGTAGGTCACGCTGAGTAACGGTATGCGGCAGGCTTTGCGCCTCCCTTCCCTTCCCGCCTTGGGAGATAGGGGAGCACCGTCCTGCCTTCCCCTCAATCATGGGCTTGTGAGCGACAAGCAGTTTCTAATATGGCAGTGTGATTCAATTACGAGGTCGCTCGTTTTTTGCACGCTGCGCCGTTTTATTGCGAGGGCTTTCGTGCGGACTACTTAAACGGGAAGACGACACGCCACTGGACTAGCATGTGAATGCTGATTGAAACTGCCCTTGAATATTTGTATCACTTTCTACATTCAATAATCATGTGGCATGGAATACATAGGACAAACGGGCAGATGCCTGCCTCAATGACCGGACAAGAGAGCTCGCGGCATCTTCATAAAGGAGTCCTTCTGGGCATCTCTCCTTCTTCAACAGCCACTGCAAACGCACGGTCAAACTGTGACGATATCAAGATTTTAGCAACAAGCAAATACAGCCTAATGCGCAAAATTTTAAAAGTCATGGCTATGTACGAAAGTGGAGAATCATGCGTCAGCACACCTTCCTTAGTATACTCACAGAAAAAGGGGAAAAAAAGATTCATGTGCAGAAACAGCCTAGAGATCAGCAAGCATTGGATTCGCTACCAAATTCTGTAAATATACGCAAGAAAGCCATCAACAAAGGTTAATTTGCTAAGGCGATAGTTATAGCGCGAGAACAGAACGACGACAATGAGACAAAGAGGACACGAGCGCTCGTGTCCTTCTTGTCTCATTGTCGTCGTTCTCTTCTCGCTCTATAGCTATCGTCATGTCATACCAACTAGCCCAAACTGCCACATTTGTAAGTTGAAATGAAATGAACAGATTTTATTTCTGGAGAGAATACAGAAAAACGAAGCGAAGCTAAAGGCCATTCGGCCTGACGTGGCTTTGCTACGTGAAAAAAGTTCAGCAAACAGTGCTACACTGAATAATAATTATCACAATACAAGGAGCAGCATAATAACAGAAACACAGAAATAGCATAAAAGCAAAAATAGGTGACAGATAAGTACAAAACATAGGCTGCATAAACACACAGAATCAGACATCGAGGCTCTTTTCATTGCATATCCAAAAAACACATACATATTGATATATTCATATAATACACTCACATATTAATACATACATCTGCTATGTACGTACATGCTACTGTATGTACACGCGTTTTGTACCTAAAGGTGAGAGTATATGTGGAACCTAGCGAGAAGTTTATTGGAAAGATGATGTTTACTATACTCAATTAATGAGGAGATGTTTTATGTGATATTTGAATTGCGTTAATTTGCTAGTCCAGCGACGTGCAGTCTCTCCTTTCCTCGTCGTCCTAGTATTCAGGTGGTACCCTCCTCGCTATGTGCAGCCAACGAGTTCAGGCAAGCGATGTTCGAAGTTATTCATTTCATTGTTGAACTGTTCTTCCTGTGGTTGTTCTACTGAAAGTGAACAATATAAGCGCGATTCCAACGGTCGTAGTCACACTTTCACGATACGCCTGCAAACAACACTGGCCGTCTCACTTCCGCTGAGACAATAAAAAGAAACAAAGGGAAAGAAAGCAAGCAAGCAAGCAAGAAAGAAAGAAAGAAAGAAAGAAAGAAAGAAGGAAAGAAAGAAAGAAAGAAAGAAAGAAAGAAGAAAAGAAAGAAGGAAAGAAAGAAGGAAAGAAAGAAGGAAAGAAGGAAAGAAAGAAGGATAGAAGGAAAGAAAGAAGGAAAGAAGGAAAGAAAGAAGGAAAGAAAGAAAGAGAGAGAAAAGCAAATAAAGATAAGGAACGAAAAAGAGGAAGAATGCATGAAGGAGAGGAAGAAATGATAAGAGAGAGGAAGAAAAAAGAGGAAAGTAGTAAGCGAAGCAAACAGACGCAAAGCATTGCTAGCCTTTATTTTCTGGTAGGGTAGTGCCCCTGAAAATATTGTCTTATAATAACGCACGTAATAAGTGTGAAGTCATTTCAATTCGTACGAAAAGTTTTGGTAGCTTTCGTAAATGAGCAGTGTTGTGTACATGCTATGCAAAACGCTTTGAGCACACAACCATAGGCGGCACTGAAAGGACGACATAATTTTCCTTCGCAGAATATGTAGTTGATGTTTCTTTAATAATGAATTTTCATCAATATTTCTTCGGATTGAATAACATAGGTGTCTTTTTTTCTTGTTCTGCAACTGCGAGTAATGTGATTGCACAGGTATACTTTCCAGCTCAATATGTCTTTTCTTAATAATTAATTTATAACAGAAAAAACACTTCGTTGTGCAACTAATTTTCTTTATCTTTTTTTCAGGTTTGTCACAATGGCTTTTGCGTGCCAAAAAGGAAAAAATAAATAATTTGCCAAAATCACGTTGTGTTGTTTAATTACAAGCCTAGACCTTCCCGGACCTCCGTTCATCATCTCAGGCGCTTACACCCAGAGATAAATTCAGACGATACCTGCGAACTATGCCGCTGGCCTCGCGCCGTTCTTGAGCACATTTTCTAAGAGTGCGCTGTTATTGGCAAAGAAAATGCAGTCTACCCAGAGGAAGCTGCGGCACGGTGGACGGCTGCACTACGCAGCTCCAACCTCCAGCATCAAACAGTGGATCATCCAGCAAGCCCATCGTGAAGTGGTGAGAAAAGGGACTCTTCGGTTCTCCTCGGGGGCGGCCTGGGCACAGATCACCAATTTTCCGGAGGTTTTTCATTAAAATTGTCACTACCACCACCTTACACCTTTTGGACACGGGTGACCGGCAGAGTTGGAATTTGAGACCTCTGTGTTTATCACTGCGTCTATCACGGTGTAGTTTTACTCTGTAAAAGTGGATGACCAGCAGATCATTGTAGCAGAGGGCACAGAAGGGGCAGAGATGCATTTTCGTAAAAGGTAAGTGATTGCACGTAATTATCACGAAAACTACAAAAAGGTACAGAAAGTTTTTTTTTTTTTTCTGAAGCCCCGTTGCGGTGGTATAGTGGCTAAGGTACTCGGCTGCTGACCAGCAGGTCCCGGGATCACATACCGGCTGCGGCGGCTGCATTTTTGATGGAGGGGAAAATGTTGTAGGCCCGTGTGCTCAGATTTGGGTGCACGTTAAAAAACTCCAGGTGGTCGAAATTTCCGGAGTCCTCCACTGCGGCGTCTCTCATAATCATATCGAAGTTTTGGGACGTTAAAACTTCACGTATTCATAGTTTTTTTTTCTGAATGTAGCATGTGCTCCTTAAAATTTTTCATTTAAGCTGCCTGCGTTTGTTCTCCGCATGCTTTCTTTTTTTTTCGGGACGCTTCAGTGGACCACAGGGAGTATTTAGTTACTTCGGCACATATGTTCATGATCGAGGATAACTTCGTTTTTTGTTTCTTTATTGTGGAGCACATTAGGGAGCTGAAATCTGTTCTATGCTGTCGTGTGCAGTCATCGTCGTATGCTGCTGTGGCTTTGTGTTACGCAGGTGAAACCACATAAAGCATAGCCATCCTCAGCTCGAGTTCTCACAAAAAGAAGTATTTTTCGTCTTGCCTTTTTGTTGCAGTATAAGTCTTTTTCTTCGGGTGGACTTCCTTAATGATGATAGTTGTAAAAAATAAAAACAGAAAAAATTTATAAAGAAAGGGAGGAAGCCGAAAATAATTAGAAACAAAGAACACCACGCTCTACACTTCTTTTATGCCAGACACCACTGTAATGCAAGCTGCCATAAGTTTTTCTTTTTCTTTGGTGAAACAGTTGTGAGTAGAGGCTTGTCCAAAACCTGTGGTACATATCCGCGCTAGGAACGACGCGCTGGTAACTATTCCTTTTGCCTCGGCGTGTACAGATTTGCTGTGAAAACGTGAAAAGGAATTGGAAGACAGAGGGGCGAAAAAGGTTGGGTTGTTATCAAACATTTGGTGCTATGGAGATACAATACTTATACGAACTACGAGTGGGTTAACATTCTACGGTGACGGTGGAAGATGCTGACAAAGGTTTGTCCGTGCTCATATACGTTGTCGTAGAAGGCCGTAAAATAACGCTACTTTAAGCTACACATAATGACCTTGGCCTTTTTGGTAATTTTAATCCCGGCTGCGGTGGCTGCATTTCTGATGGAGGCGGAAATGTTATAGGCCCGTGCGCTCATATTTGGGTGCACGTTAAAGCATTCCAGGTGGTCAAAATTTGCGAAGCCCTCCACAATGGCGTCTCTCATAATCATATGGTGGTTTTGGGACGTTAAACCCCACCTATCAATCAATCAATTCCTGGTAATTTTACAAATTGTATATCTAACGAGATCAACATGACTAAGAGATATTCTGACATTAGTTAGCATTTAAGACAGCTGCAGTTTTTCTCGTGAGTATTACTCTTCTGAATGTCACAAGTCCAGAGAAGAGAATTGCAGATTGCCAACAATGCATAAGGCAATTAAGCACTTGTGGTCATTAGGTAAACGCGTCATTAGAATGGCGACAGCTCTGGCGTATGCATTCCTGCTGCATTTAAAAGAACATTGTTAAAACTAAATGAACGTGTACAATGCGCATCCGTTTTTCTTGTATAACTAACAGACAACTACACTGAACTTCAGAGCGTCGCCGAACATTGAAAGCTTAAGCCGTAATCCCATTTGAGGCATAAGGTGCCCGTTGATTATAATTAAGAAGACACTAAGTTTCAGCCTATTTCATCGGTTTATCATTAGCAGGCACTCCAATGTAAAGCAGTGCATATTCTTGCGCTAGGCCCGCAGTATCTACTCGTATATAAGCAGTGCTTTATGGCCGATTACCACTGAACTGCACTGCATCTTTTTAGGTGAGTAATTTTATAGGAAGTAAAGCGGTATTTCACAGCACACCAGCTTACGGTCGGCATCAACAACACAATTTCTTTCTTGAATATTGGGGAAAACCTCATATGAAGTTATACGTGTAAGCCGACACAAAAAAAAAACTCTGGTGATGACTAAAGGTGGTCCAAAATATTAAAACTTTGTGACTCTGCAGCCAACCTCGAAAAGTACCGTGGCTGTGACATCATCTTCAAAAAGAGCGGTAACATCATTTTCGAAATTTAACTCTGTTAGCAAATGTCTTGAAACTTCCCTGAAGAGTGGGGGAATCTGGCAGTTGAAAGTTTCCACAAGTGCACAAAAGTGATCCATATATAGGCCTAAAATTCATCCGGGTCACCGTGCGGGCCTCATCACAGTTGCGGCACCCTCCACGTTTTGTTCAAGGCCACAGAACTTTCGCCAAAGCACTTGGCTCCACCTCCTAGCACTTGCATTAATACAATTCGCAGTGATGAAATCCTTGGCGACACATGGTCCTCCGTACGGGTATTCCCCGCTACCCATTAAAACTCGTAATTATTATCCTGTCACAATATTTATAAAAATCGGGTGTTTTTTCTCTGCTCCAAAACCAGCTTACTTCTATTTATGAGCGCGTGCTAAACCTGTTAGTTTTTATTAATATTGGTTCTCACAACAAAAACAAGGTCTTCAATGTACACTTTTCTTCATACATCGAATACCGATTGTGGCGGCTGCATTTTCAATGGAGGCGAAAACTTTTCAGGCCCGCGTGCTTAGGTTTAGGTACACGTTAAAAAACCCCAGGTGGTCGGAATATCTGAAGCCCTCCACTACGGCGTCTTTCACATTGATGTCCTGGTTTCGGAAAGCTGAATCCCAGATATTGTTACCGTTCAACACTCATAAAATGTCACAATCCTACGTAATACCGAGCTCGACTATCTCTTTTCATCCTTCGCTAATCTTATTTTAGTGACGTCATATTTCAGGAAACCACCTCATAGAGAATTGAAGTAAAGAGTAAGAGGTGCTCTAAACACTAATACCTGGCACTTGCGTTCCAAAGTCACAATTTTACTGTGAGGGACGCTGGAGATGTCATCAATTACTCGTTTTTAATTGGCCTATAGCAATTAGAAAATTAGTAAAAATGAAAGTTGACGAAAGAAGACACCTTCAGGGGGAAATCAAGCCTGTAACATTTCAGTTCCAATGCTTGGACATGTAAAGGCTTCTTCAAATTATTCTTTACATTGTCAACAAGGTAACTGCGTGTCAATGTTCCCGGAATGAGCAGTTTTGTACCAGCATTGGAATGAAGAAACGCTTCGGACGATAGATGCATGGCATACCCATAATAGTTTTTGCGCATGCGTGAGCTAACCGTCGATTAGCTTGGATAAAGACAAAATCAAATACCCCAGGTCATGAGATCAAATCTCGGCTGCGGTGGCAGCATTTCCGAAGGAGGCGAAAATGCTGTAGGCCCGTGTGCTCAGATTTGGGTGTACGCTGAAGAACCCCAAGCGGTCGAAATTTCCAGAGCCCTCCACTACAAAGTCTCTGATAATCATATGGTGGTTTTGGGATGTTAAACCCCACATAGCAACAAAATCAAGTACCTTAACAATTGCCTTTCAAGCAGAACCCTCCCACCTGGCACCTTACTGATAGGTTCGCATATTGCATGGGCATTGTTATGCAGAGGCATGGTCCTCGTTCAGGAGCGCTTCTTCCCACGAGAAAGAGCGCAGTTGTGGTGAACTCTCCCCCCTCCCAGCGCCACCATTCACGCATAGAGCTGCAAGCCAGTTTCGGGGAAGGCTTTGCCTCCTCCGCCCAACTATCGTGCAGTTCTGGGGAAAGCTGCGCCTCCTCCTCCAAGCACCGGGTACTGGTGTCAGAGAAAAGACCACAACGTTATTTTAGGTCGTGCGGGTCGGATGTTTGAGGATTTCGCCCAGCTGACGTCGCAGTGCTGGCTGGCATTGTACGAACTATAACATGCTGTAGTAAACGGTGTTTTCTTCAAAACGATTGCTTCCATATTTCGCCCTTGGGCGAAGGCTTCGGCTACGTCCACTCGGCTGCTCGCCGCTCTTGGCTACAGCTACCATCGCAACACAGCGAATTCCTAACAGTAGTGGTAGCAATGGAATGCTATCCAACCCGAATTCATAACAGCATGCTCAGATACGTTATCGTGCCCTCATTCTTTTGCGTCCTAGTGCGCACCTTCGATTAGGCATTTGCGATGTCCTGGCGTCCTGGTGTCTGTTTCTGCATGTCCCGTCTTTCTAGAGTGAGTACCTACCAACCAGCTCACCTCTTTGGTATTTTAATGATAAAATAATGGTTGCTCTAGTGGGAATGCGAGGTATAATATCACAATATCAACGCAGATACCTTTTCGTCATACTGCGCGCCATTCGTCGATGATGAACCTATCTGCTCTGAAACAACCAGCCAGCCCACCAGGTGGTCAGGATTCAAGACCTCGGCGTCCCTACGTAGAAGACTTAGGTCGTGTCACTCAAGCTCGTGGTTTTCAATAGTTCATACCTTTTATTGTGGTTCCTTATACCCAAAGACTGTCACCTAATGGAGATCTCACAAAAAAGCTGATGTTAGGTTTTTTTCTCTTCCGGGCCTACGAGACTTACCAAATAGATCAGGGCTTCAATGGCCATTTTCGTGAGCATGCGCACAACGCCAGAAACAAGACAGGGTGGTGGCTCACCATTTACTGCGATAAATCTGATTATAAACCTCAATTCAAAGCTGTATACTGTCATTCGAAACAAACAAAGATGGAAAGTCTTGCCGCATTTTTCAAGTTCAGAATATGTCATGTTTCAAACACAAATGCAACAGTATTACATCTCTTTATGAACAAACGTATTGCATGTTTCACTGGTACGACACATACTAGTTAAAACGGAACGTGTGTTATAACACACGTGTAAAGAAGTCACGCTTCCCGCCATCAAAGAGCTCCTAAACCACAGGGGGTTCGAAAGGGAGACAGTAATTTATTTCCCTCCTTGACTCCTTCCTGTGACTGCTATCTTCTCATCGTAACTTACTTCTTGAGGATACACATTGAATGTCAGCACTGAGCAATGAGTCAGTAAGTATTTGGCGAATTTCGACCGTGTACTGCAATCGCCGCTTGCGCAGTCGCAAACGCAAAAAAAAAAAACCGAAGTGGAATCAGTTATAGCGCACTATAGCAATACGAGGCAAGGTAAATCAAGTACGAAACTTGGCGGCGAATCAGATTTGGGGACCATTCAGAACATATACTTGTCGTATATGGACATTTCAACAGCTTATTTCATCCTGACGACACCTGAACGATCAGCAGGCGTCACGGAGTGTGCCGCAACGTGAGAAGATAATAACGCGCTCGTTTTTTTTTTTTTTTTACACGTGCTTTAGAAGCATTTCAACTGTCCGCTTCGATGGAACTGTGGCTAGGGTCCTTGGCTACTGACCAGAAGGTCGCGGGTACGATCCCGGCCATGGCGGTCGAATTCAATGGAGGCGAAATGAGAGAGGTCCATGTGCACATGTGCTGTGTGATGTCAGTGCCCGTAAAAGAATACCAGATGGGTAAAATTTCCGGAGCCTTCCACTATGACATCTCTCGAAATCAGATCGTGGTTGGCGACGTGAAAGCCCAGGTATTATAATTATAATGAGGAAAGATTTAACTGTTGTTCGCGCTTCATCTGCTTATCTGCGTCCCATTTCGTCTCCCTACTTTCGGGTGCAGCAATCTTTTTCCAACTACACGAACCTGCAGCCCATACTTTTGTTCTGTCTGGGTGTAAAAGTCGCAGAAAAGCTAGTTTAAAACTTAACTTAGATGGAACATGGTATATCATAGGAGACACGGGTCATAAAACAGTATATTTGACATTAGTCATATCACCGTTAATCAAGAAGCAGCAAACCACTGACGTTGACGTGCGTATTCTACAAAGGGTACCCATAGCTTAAAATTGCTTTTTTTGGCGGCAGTGGCAGCAGCGATAAACACAGCGTCTCAATCCGTCCTTACTATATTTCAAGTTTTTCAACATTTCCTGCATGATTTTTTTCGAAATACAACGCTACGCAGCCCCAACTGTTGTATGGACAGTGTCACTTTTTTTTAAAGCAACACGTGAGCGCGTAGCCTGCACGCTCCAGTGGCTGCTCTCAGTACGTTCTAGCGAGAACAACTACGCCCCTTTTCGGGTCATCCATAGTTGCGAGCAATACAACCAGTCATTGGTAATAATATGCAACTTGCGGCAAGATTGCAACCATCCTCCCCATCAAGGTGATTATGCAAGGGGTCGGGTGCGGCCTCTTCTGTAATCCCTTTGATGGGGTTCTCATTCTTGCCTTGGCTTCCATATCGCCAGCGCTCGCCACTAGATTACGTTAAAGGAGTCTGTGGCTGCTCTCGTTTGAACACTCTGCAAGCAGCCACCGGAGTGTGCATGCCATGCACTCACGTGTTCACGTTCATATAAATTTCATACTTCACCAAAGAGAACACAGGAGTGAGTGGTCGACGCTCTACCGCGACTTCCTACCACACAGAACGCGCGTTTGCTTTTGGCGGCACCGCCTGTTATCAGAACGAAGCGGGTGTGTTACAGCAGCGCTTGTCGTACGGCCATGACTCGTTATTTTAAACGCGGAGCATTTTTTTTTTAGTTGCACCATGGCACTCGTTGTCGGTGTCCACACCCCCACTGCGCATGCTCGGCTCCCCTCCCACTCTCCCATACGTTCCCTCTCCCTTTTTCGCTTGACTTCACGCTTTGCTTGGCTCGAGTAGATGCGATGGAAGCAACAAACAACAACAGTACCTTGAACCAGTACTGGGGCACAACCCCAACGTCCTCGTCCCACCACTCGTTCAAGGAAAGGCTACCCCACCCTCACCGCTTTCAGCGTCAACAACAGCAAGCGACGCACAAGACAGGGCCGCGAAGAGACGAGCATATGACGCAGAACGCAAGCGTCTGAAGCGAGCTGTGGATCCTTTTCACTCGGGGAACGAGAAGCAGCTGCGAAACGGCAACGCCAATCTGCAGATTCCGAACTACGTGCACGAAAAGCAGTGGTCAAACGTGAGCAGCGAGCTTTAAGACCAGAGGTACGTGACCGAGAAGCGGCATGAAAACGTCGTACAAAAGAGGCGGCTCTGGAAGCTGCTCGTGAACGAGCTGCAAAAGGGATGGGGTGAGCCGAGCAGTTTGCGCAGCCGGACGCTCGTTTCAAACCTCGACTTCGACGACCACAGCCTCGGACACAGCAGTAAGGTATGCGAACGACTGCGTTTCGACAACGACCTTATTCTGGTCGCGAGCTTCAAGAACAAAGCGAAGCAGACCAACGCCCGACGGGTTCTTTGGAGCACGTTTGGCAACGTCGACTTGAAAGGCGGCGGCGTCAACGACAACGTTAACAGCGACAACGATGACGACGACAGACTGCTGGAGCCTTTCGAGTCGTACTTGGTGTGCTCATCATGTAAGGACTCGTTGGTACGCGGGCACGTACCATCGATGAGCGTGACCTACGGTCTCCGTTACCTGCAGCGACCCGCACACCTACCCGAGATGAACGCTACCCGGTGAGTCCCAAACCATACCCGATTACGCAACATTCCCCCGTGCGAAGATACGGGCAGTTTTTTTGCTTCCCAATAGATGGCACCAGAAGTCGACCTGCTTTCTTTGGCTCCAGGTGGGTGGTGCTGCACGCCACACGTTCATGTGTTTTCTTTCACAAAAAGAACTGACGGCGTACCTGGTGGCCTTGTGACTACCCCTTCACCGCACCTGGAAAGCCGTTTCGCTGAGTGGTGCAACAACCAACGCATGCGACCGAACGGGGAGCACAACACTGACTGGGACGTTGCTTGGCGTTTGGCGACAGTGGCAGTGACGGTAAACACGTCATTTGAGTACGTGCTTGTCATACTTACAGGTTAGTAACCTTTTCCGTGATCTTCGTTACGGATGCGGCCACCATCAGTCTCACACTGCGTTATTTGATCTAGTTAGAGAGTATAGCTAAGGTGTAGTCTGTGTAGACTGCAGCTTCGTGAAAATGTACTTTTTATTGCGCGGTGTTGAGTGTAAGTCGCACTTTGTTGAACGGTCAGGGGTGTTGCAGAAGTTTTGCACTAGTCAGAACGGCACTAGGAAATAGGGAGAAATATGACACCGGCAACGGAGACAATCACAGAAGTAGAACTGTTGTGGTACTTTCAAAATAAAAAGTGAGTTATGTAGGCGTATTCGATCTACTGAAATCAAGCTCGATTGTTTGCTTAGCATTCTAGGAAAGGTTCGTACCATTAAACAATTTATTCAGATGATCCTATACAAACTTGACCAGTTTCAAACGCGTCTACTGACCCAAAGGTATTCAACTAAACAACTGGAAAAAAGCGCGTTTGAATCTTTGAAAAAGTCCGTTTCAAAAATGTGTATGAACTCGGGTTAGACGTTGATAACTTAAGGCGTATCCCTCGCCTGAACACAGTAGTGTATGCTGTATAGTCAAGCACGATTTCAAAGTTATCGCGTGAGCATCGACCAAAAACTGCAGCAGCGCCACGTTCCTGAATGATCTTTCAAGGAGAGGTTGCTATCATGCAAGCTTCACTCACTCTTATAGCTGTTGCTTGAGCTGCGTTCACTGCCGTCTAAGGAAACTGTTTAAACGAAGAATCGAGGAATATTTTTCAGCGCAACGGGTTAGATGCGCACAGAAAGGGATCTAATTCGTTGCGCTGTAAAATATTACATGATGAACATCCACCAACTCGCGATCCTGCCTAAACGAATCAGTGCCAAGCACTTTAACACATCTTTCACAGCAATTTTGTAATGCCCCGAGGAGATAAGAGTGCAAACATGGTCATATGGATCACAACGCATGGAAGGTTCATATTATAGAAAGAAATGTCGAGTTCATCGTAAGGACGATTTTTGTAGCATAAAACAGCCAATGAGAGAGAGGAGAGTGCGCATCCCTGATTTTCTCTGTTTGGAAACGTGCCGCTAAGCCACAGGGATGTTGGCCAGGTCGACGCTCGCTGGATAACCTTCATACCGTGCCAGACTGCAGAAGAAACAGAATACAAAATCACGTTAAACCGAAAAGTTAAACCGAATCACAGACATGATCCTTCAGCCGTACATTAGGATAGAAGATGTCACAGCTGTGTATGTACTTGCGGCGAAACCGGGAAAGACGCGTGGGTTTATCACTCGCGTTAGAATACAGGAACATCAGGACTTGTGGCTCGACATCAAAAAAAAAATTGGCACATCTCACGTAAGGTGGGAATCGATGATATGCGAAACACGAATGAGGAATGTTCATCTGTCACTTTTAAATCAGCACAACGTTACGATGAGGACGTAAATTATGCCGTACATGACTTCCATGTTATGATTATCATGTTCGGACGTGTCACTTACCTTCCTCATTCATTCACGTCACGTAATACCGAATTTGGTACATGTGAAGCTAGCGAAACAGCCGCGAGCGTGCTATGAGCGTAGCATGTAGAAAGGCATATATATCATGGTTAACATGTTGGGTCGTGTCTCTTACATTCGTAATCCATTCACGTCACACAATACCGAATTTGGTGCATGTGAAGCTAGCGAAACGGCTGCTGGTGCGTTATGAGCGTGGTATGTATTACAACCCACGCATGTCATGATTGTTATGTTTGCACCAGTCATACACCTCCGTCATCCATTCACGTCACTTAATACAAGATTCGGTATACGTAAAGCGAGAGCACTATGACCGTAGTCAGTAGTCTTGTTTTACATGACACGCATGTAATGATTATCATGTTTGGACGTGTAGTTTGCCTTCGTCATGCATTCCCGTCACGTAATACCAAATTTGGTATATTTGAAGCTAGCGAAACAGCTGCGAGTGCATCATGAGCGTGGTATGTATTCATGTTCTTACATGACACGCATGCCATGGTTGTTATGGTTACACCAATCATGTACCTTCCTCATGCATTCACGTCACGTAACACAAAATTTAGTATATGTGAAGATAGCTAAACGGTCATGAGCCCACTATGAGCGTAGCAAGTAGTAATGTTTCACATGACACGCAAATGATGATTATCATGTTTGGACGTGTCATTTACCTTCGTCGTCCATTCACGTCACGTAATACCACATTTGGTATATGTAAAGCTTGCTAAACGACCTCGAGTGCACTATGAGCGTGGCCTGTAGTTATGACTTACATGACATGCATGTCATGATTTCCACGTTAGTGTCTGTCAGTTATGTTCGCCCTTAAGTCATGTCATGCCATACCAGTTTTTCACTATGTTAGGAACGAAACCCCCACCAGATCAGCAAGACCATGACACGTAAATCATGATATTCATGACATACATATACTGATGTTTGTTATGACTAGTCACTTATGGTCGTCATGTAGTCATGTTATGCCATACCAATTTTGACGTCGATCTTATTATCTAAAAGATCAGGAGAGCTAAGTCGTAGGTGGCTAGATTGATTGATTGATTGATTGATTGGTTATTGCCCTTTTATGGCAGTGTCGTGCGAATCAAAGCTTTGTGTAAGCCCACTTTGTATGGTAGATATGAAGCGTGGAAACTTGGGCAAGTTAGTAAGACATAACTGAATGTACGAACAGCGTGACTACGATAGTGAAAAAAATAACAGTAAATCCACGGGAATTATAATGAGTGGGGCGACGCGTCTGTCAGTTCATGTGTGCGTGCGTCCGCGATTTGCGCTGGTTACTCGAACGCCCCCTTTTCTGCGGTTGCGGAAAAGTTTTAAAAATGTACAAAAAATTAAGGAGGGCCATCTCAGCCTCGAAATGCGTCAGTTCCCAAAAACTGTGTTGCAGTCCCTTATCTGCACATTGATTCGCATAGGCTGAAAAAAAAATGGGAAACGCGCTGGTATCACTGTTGCATTATGTGCACCGGAAAAGCTATCGAAGCTTTGTAAGTTGGTGAATCATCCAGCTGCAAATGCAATAAGATGTTCTGTGAAACACAGAACGTGCTTTAGTGTCATATATCCTTGTGCTAGTAGTGTCATATATCTTATTCAATTATCCAGATGAAAGATATACACAGGGCAAACCGGAAGGTGCTTGAATGAACGCGTAAGAGTACAATAATAAGGAGCACAGTGCGGTTTAAGGACACCTCGCAATCCACTGCCGAGACTGCGTCTGTGTCAATTGGCAAGTACCACTCGGAGGCCACGCGTGAGATAATTGAAGGCTATCATCACATAAGGAAGTTTGATGGCACATGTGTGAGTTCGTCAGTTGCGCTGTTGCAAAATGTAATTGCGTATCTCGATAATTTTTAAGCACTGTATTTGTTTCTAGCTCTATCCACAAGAGACGAGAGATTTTGCGGGCGCTGTAGCACAGTGCATGGTAGTTAACTGCACCCTTCTACGCATGACCATTGTCTTCGTTTTTTATCTATGTATGCTCACCACTCCGCATAATAAATCATTGTTCAAAGTGGACGCTCTTTTCTATCCTTGCCTCTATAGGTTGCACTGTTCATACATTCAGTTGTGTTATAGTGACGGCTAGTTTCTTTGGCGCGGCTTACGAAATTGCAGCATATTCACTAAATAAATGGTGATGAGCGGGGTGAAGCGTCTATCAATCCATCCGTCCGTCCGTACGTGCGCCCGTCCGTCCATACGTGTGCCCGTCCGTTTATCTGTCTGTCCGTCCATGCATCTAGTGAACACTTCAAGTAAAGCCATCTCGTTTCTTTTTTTTATCAAATATTCATCACATACAAGTACCGCTATCTGGCGGACAATGAAAGAACTAAATGAGAGTATGTACCGTATTCCTGTGGTCAACGCTTTGTTAACACCGAGAGTGTAATAACCACGCCGTGCTACGTTTTTCGTAACATGTGGGCATGCGAATATGTGCCCGAGGGCGGGTATGTGCCACTGCTATGCGGATGTGCGCCACAGATTACGCGCTGCGACAACGGGGGACGCACAGGCCACGCCATAAGGCGCTTTGCCCCTAAAAGCACATGGCCGTGCAGTAAGATGGACACCATTCTCTGTGCACCTTTATTTTTTAGGTGCCTCTGGGGGAGTTGCGCTACTCTTTCACTGAGTATTACAATCTGGTAGGGCTAGAGTGCTTCAACTCCCTCCAAGAGTAGAATCACTCCTACTGTGCTAGGACTTACGTCTCGAAAAAGTTATGTCTAGTACTTTATAAAAGAAGTGAACTGCAGAGATTGCTTGATGCTTGCGTCACATTTGAAGGACGGACATCGACATACACATAACAGTACGCAACACAAGCAACCACACAACAACCGGTATTTATACTCATGATTTCTAGCCCCTCTTTAGTGCGAGCAGCGCTACATTTCTGTTTACGCGTTTTGAAGAGCAAATATACATCTGGCATGTGTAACTATCTGGTGATCATTAGGTTTCTCGGTAGGCACGTCGAGATTTATTCTAAAACTACATGACATACAACGCCGTTTTCAATACTAAATTCTAATTATCAGCTGGTATTCTGTCATATCGGTTCAATGTGGTGAAGCCACATGTGTCCAAGCCTGGGAGTTCTATTAGGCGTGGCAATAGTTATAGCGCTTACAAACACAGTTAGCACGATCACTCAGCAGTGCTGCCCGAAAAATAATCTGCGAACGTTACGATCTGGTGTCCGATCCGACTTGCGATGCCTGCCCCGCCGCGGTGGTCTAGTGGCTAAGGTACTCGGCTGCTGACCCGCAGGTTGCGGAATCGAATCCCGGCTGTAGCGGCTGCATTTCCGATGGAGGCGGAAATGTTGTAGGCCTGTGTGCTCAGATTCGGGTGCATATAAAAAAATTCAGGTGATAGAAATTTCCGGAGCCCTCCACTAGGGCGTCTCTCGTAATCGTATAGTGGTTTTGGGACGTTAAACCCTACATATCAATCAATCAATCAATCAATCAATTAATCAACTTGCGATGTCGTGGTGTGTACTTTTACGTACGCCAGAAAAACAACGCTGGTCGGCAAAACCACAACTCGAACGCATCTCTGGCAGTCCTTATAGTTTTGCTTACCTCGTGTACACATTTAATACAATGACACACTTGCGGATTGCTCAAGCGTCAACCTTCGTGAGCCACCTGCGTCGAGATCGGTCCAAGTAAATGTGACCCGTACAACTCCGAGCGAATGTGTAAGCTTATAGCTTACTGGCCGAGTCCGTCTTACACGCCATCGGCACTTCTGGGTTTATTAACATGATATGCGAGGAGTAAAAATGACTGTACTATCGGCGTCAAATGAAATCCGAACAGCGGAGCGCGTGTTTCATGCGTTAGAAACAGTATAGTGTTGGCCATCTAGCCATCACCATTGACAGGCGTGCACACCCGGTTTGACAGCACTGCCCGATCCAATCCACCTAGAGTGCGTTATCTACATTTCTGCTCTACTTTTCGTATAGTGACAATGGTGAAAATCGTGGGCGTGCCAAGCGCTTGTGATCGTATGACTCGCAATTCCTTGCTTTTACTTCAGCGTCACAGTGCAATCGATATCCTGGCACGATCAAAGAAAAAAGAGATATATAATTGGTTTGCGGTTGATTTTCGAACAACTGTCGTATCTCGTTCGCCAGCGCTGCTTCACCTACACCTTTCTTTCAAAGAACGACCCGAAAAGGCTTCATTTTAACTGCAAATGCCGAGTGTCTCTTCGGAATAGCGCGCGCAAATTGTTTCGCTTTACCAGCACGAAGTAAAACAGCTTGAAATTGCCTTTCAAATACCATACCCGGAACATAAGCAGAAATATTGCACAATAGAGGGATCATGCAGTGCTGACACATCTGATGTGCGGGTCTGTCTGTGCCAATGACTGGTGGACGGCACGCACAATGCCATTGATAAGGCTTGTGCCACGCGCTCCGCTGTTTGCGTTTCATTTGTTGGCGATGGTACAGTAGACCCTTGCCGTCGGTTAACTTGAATGAACCACTGTTTCTTGCGTACGCTGTGCGCACAAATAGCGATGAGCGTCGACGCGACGCGCTTTCAGCCTGCGGTGCAACGCACACGGGCCACCGCCGCCGGACGCGCTCGTCGACACTTCCCCGACTCGTACGTCAAAACAAGGGCTTGGTCGGTCGGCGTCCGTTCATAAAGTACCACGATGAGACACTTTCATGCACATGCAATTTCGGTTTTTAGCTGTCGGCTATGTAGTTCCAGCTATCGCTTTACAGATGCAAGTCAGCACACTCTAACAGGGCCGCGTTACTATAGCATGTCGTCGCTTGCGCACGAAAATACACCTAATTCAATCAACTACGCGCCTACTTATCCTGCTTTACAGTCGATATTAAACTTAGACGCACGTCAACCAGCACAAAGAGCGAGTAACGGTGGTTGCACTCGGCAGTAAATCATCTGCCCCAGGTTACTTTCTCGGTGATTTTTGTATATTTTCTTTTCTGTCTTGTGAACTTTGAAAGATACTTGACGTCTTGTCATTAGTGACATGACATGCGTAGACGCCAGTAGTTTTCATGTCATGAAGACGCAAGGTTTAGTTAGGAACGAAAATCGCGTATGTGTTCAAGCTACAACACGTGAAGCGGACGGCGTGTTTTCTTATAATTATAGTTTTTTTGCCACACAGTGGGCGTGGCACAACATGGTGTAGTGGCATAGAGTGCCCGCGTCGTAGTAGGAAGGTGGCAAGTTCGAACCCCGGTACAATATCTGCTGAAATTTTCTTACTTACGTAGCAATTTGTTTGTGTGGTAAACTAACTTTTGGCCACGCTTTAGATGTTGCCGCTGTTTCTTTCTTCGGAGGTGCTGGTGTTGGTGCTTCGGGAACTAAACGTTCATGATCACACGAACATGCTTTTGTTATCGCTGAAAGTTATATTACTTGACGCATTAAACTTACATCTGGGGCGTCTACGGTCAGAGGCGTATGGTTACGAGACAGTTATATTGCTATCCGGCGTCAGTAACCTGCAAGCGCTAGGCCAGCAAGTGCCGAAAGCCAGATCCCATTTGCGGCTCATCGGCACGAGAGTTTCACATATTGGGAACTCCACTTGAGTAGCAGAGAGTTCGCAGTCTCTTTTACTCAGCATTCAACGAAAGAGTATGTTCTGCGGTCAACTATGCCCTACTCCCCCATGGAGTTAAAGAACTCTAAGGAGAGTAACACATTCCCTCTGCTCTTGCAGTAGCCCCTCAAATTCTGCGAGTTCAATCAATATATTGAGAAGATATAATCGGGGTTGACAAACATTTTGATGAGAGTGACAGAAGTAATAATGATAAATTTTTGTATGCGTGCTGGAGGATGCCATTCTGTGAGTTTAATCAATATGATAGGAAGATACAATAGGGGTTGACAAACATTTTGATAAGAGTGACAGAAGTAATAATGATAATGTTATGTCCTTTCAAATATCCGTGCTGAAGGATGCCAAGAAAAGTGTCTTATACTCTCTCCTATATCTTGACGCACGAGGCTATGAAATGTTGCATCTCAAATTACACCTAACAAGCTTGCCCTTTTACGTTGTTTTACAAAGGTTCAAATTGAAAAGCTAACTGGATTGCCGTAATTTAGACACGTTCTTACATTAGCTGGCGTTCCACACGCCAACAGCTGTGATCATACGTCTTAAATTTCTCATTGTCACAACCTGCAAGCGAGCACTTGTGACTGCCAACAATGCATCAGGCGAGAGTGTCTGGGTACGAAATAAATGCCGCGAAACGCGCCATAAAAATTATGGCATCACCGACACTTTTATACACGTTTCATTAAAAGGGCATTGCTGAGTCTTAATGAATGCACGCAGCGTCTGGACATTTTTTTCGTTGTAATTAACATATGATTACATGAATCTTTGGAGCGTCGCCTAACAGTGAAACTTTGGACCATCATCACATTTAACGAATGTGGCACCCATCGATCGCGATCAAGAAGGCATGTTTAAACTTTATTCGTTACTTTACCATTATGATGTGCGTATATTTTTATGTAGCGGATATTTTTGCGGGAGGCTAGCCGTACTCACTCCAATACTTGCGGCATTGAATAGCTGAGGGCCACTAGACTGCCACTGAATTTCCCTGCCGCGGTGGTCTAGTGGCCAAGGTACTCGGCTGCTGACCCGCAGGTCACGGTATCGAATCCCGGCTGCGGCGGCTGTATTTCCGATGGAGGCGGAAACGTTGTAGGCCCGTGTGCTCAGATGTGGATGCACGTTAAAGAACCCCAGGTGGTCGAAATTTCCCGAGCCGTCCACTACGGCGTCTCTCGTAATCATATGGTGGTGTTGGGGCGTTAAATCCCGCATATTGATCAGACTGCCACTGAATTTTTTGTTTTGTAGGCTGCAAATAGCTATTTCACTCTATACACTCGTCTTTGCTATGCATCAATAATAACGCCATTTCGTACCTATAATATTGCATATAATGATGCCGTAATGTGAAGTAGCATATATTCGAATATTGGTCGAATGAGTTTTTGGACATACCATTTTAAGCAGAGCAACTTAACAGGATAACGTAAAGGAACAGACACAGAACGTGACTTAACCAGTGAATCTGTTATGGTGAAAACCGTAGATGCCTCTTTAAATGAAACATTGACGCAAATAAAAAAACCGTCTGATGCAAAAAAAATAGAATGACGTGATTACGCTGCCATATATGACGTTATCCTCACGTCACATATAGCACGAAAAATGCCACGTAACCATGGCGTCACCAACTGTGGCACGATTTCATCTGACGTGACCCCACATGATGCCATTGTAGCACGCTCCTGTCGGTGGCGAACAAAAAGCAGAGACCGTGAAACCTCAAGAACTATCTTATGCATCGGCTGGTATGCTCCGTCTTAGGCAAATGCAATTAAAAGGCATCTTGTAGGGTTTTTTTTTTTAATAGATCGACAGACTTCTACACCAAGAATGTACGTAGACGCACAGTCATAAAAACTTGACTTACTGATTGATGTTGGGTAGTGTTAGTCGCATTTTTTGGTATACCTAAAATACTTCAATCAATTGATGAGTCAATGTTTCGGAAAAAAGCACATAGTTCTAGGTGGTATAACATAAAACCTGCCTTCTGAAATCGTGATTCAACTTCGCCACCATCGCACTGAAAGAGTAAACTCTGTTAAGAACCATTCAGTGTGTTCGCTGAAGAGAAAGAGCATCCGAAATACAGAAGTTCTCACAGATTTACAAAAACAATTCATAAGTACGCCGATGCTTTTCGTATGGTATCTTGGGGGGGGGGGGGTCTTAGCACAGTTATACATCCCTAAATATTTATTCAAGGTCGCAGAACATTCACCAAATCACTGTACGATAAAATTGACAGCAGAGTTTGCCATGAGAACTTAAGTTGTCTTTATTACATGACGTTTTATGTGTAGTTCAGTGGTCTGAAGCCCGCGGACCGTTCTAGACCCCATCGCTTCACAAGGAATCGGGTTCTGTGACTTGGCTAAATAGTACTCGTAGTATAATCTCGCCTATTGCAAATATTTTTCCCGTGTAATGAGTTATAGAGACGAAAAAGATCTGAAGCATTTTTTTGCGAGGCACCCCATGTGGTCCACGAGTGTTGAAGATTGGGCGAGTTGGTTCGTCGTACTTGAACTGGTATAGCGCATTACGGGGAAGAAGAAACGGCCGAGCAGACCAACACAAGAGGACAGAGCGCTAACTTTCGACTGAGCTTTAATGTCAAACTGCATCAAATGTGTAGACCGGCGCAAGCATACAAAACCACCCTAACGCAACGACAAGATAACGCACAACATCACACCGTCACATATCACAGATTCATGTGGTCACTATTGGTTGAAATGTAATCGTTTAACAAAAGCTCTTCATAATCGGCATCAGCGTTTTAGTCATTCATAAAGTCAATATCGTTATAATTTTTGAAACATGACGTCAAATCTCCTTCAGAAATGGCTCTTGTGTGGTATATCGAAAAGACGTGTTTGAAATGACAACCTTGGATGAGATTTTCTTCAAATCTTATGTGAGATATTGCTCAGCTGAAGATGCTGGGGTACGACACTTGAGGGAGGTAATCAGGAAGACAGGGCCACCAGTGAATGACCAAGTGAATTGATACCGGGGATATCAGCGACGATGCCATGGGTGCCAGAGACGCGCACGATGACGAAGAGAACGCAGAGTGCTCTCCGTTTACCAAGCGGAAACCGACCCCGAAAGTAAACCTCGAGCAGCTCCATCTCGAACGGGTAAGTCGACCTCATTTTGCTTTCTCGATCAGGTCGCTTAATAAGGTTCGTGTACATGATATACCGAAACAGGCTGTAATGGCAGCACTAGAGATGATGGATAAAAGTTGGGAACTAGCAGACTTGGCAGTCTTCCGATGCGATTCTGCAGCAAACTGTATAAAAGTTAGTGAGGGATAAAGGACACGTGGAACGGCTTACAGCGCTGGCACGGCTGACTGAGAAAATGTGCGGCCGGGTTCGTACATATTAATTGCGCATCGAAAGAGTTCTGACACAGAGGACAGGTAGCAGTCGGGGGGTTATCAAGGTGCGTCCCGATCACACTATCGACTACATCATGTACCACTTAAGGAGTGAAACGGCCACTATCTTTCACGCATGCCGACTTGGAAAGACTAACATGCTGCTGCTAACGTTTAATGCGGTATCACCCACAACGAGGCTCGTATTCGACTATGAGATCACAAGGGTGTACGAGTACAAACCGAAGATCATAGCCTGCTATAACTGCCACGGTTTGGGACACATTGCCAAGCACTGCCCTTTCGACGAAGTTTGTAAACGGTGTGGATGAAAACACCTTAGCAATAGGGAATGCGATGAAGAGCTAGTCTGCGTTGCCTGTCAGAAGCAGGGCCACATATCACTGAATTCAGCCTGTCCAAGTCGGGAACCGGAAGAATTTCAGAATTTCAGGCATAGCGCAGAGGTGCCACAGAAGGCAGTCAGCTCGTCTGAAAAAGTCCAAGCAGGCATTTCCAAGCAACCTGTATTACTAGATGAACATGAGAAACAAATAACAGCTAAAAAAGGAAAATCAACAAGTGATAAATATGCTGCAAGAATTGCTCGAACGGCTAGCTCCACAGCAGTGAGATATACAACCCCAAACGCCATTTCAGGAAGGTGCTCAACCTATACCAACTGCTAAACCACAACGCGGTCAGTCGAAAAGACGCACTGGGTGTTCTTCGAGGGAGGAAGTAACGGCTGATTGTTAAATGCCCCCATACACCGGAGCTGTGCCGTTCCAGCAGAGTAAGACACCGCCAGCGTCCCAGCCCATTGCTGCTCGAGACTCAGAACACGCACAAATGTTCAGCATCGTGCGACAAGAACCATACAATGAGACTCAGCGTTCGGAAAAGAATCTCCGGGAGGAATTCCAGGCTGTCACTGACGCTATACAAGCGCAGATGGAAGCATTATTCACGGAAATCCACAGAATTCTGCAGACTTGAGAGAAGGAACCTAAACGGCGTAAGCCGGCAAAATAATGTGGCTGCACGACCTATAGTCACTCACTGGAATTGTCGCAGCTAGGCGCAGAATGGTTCTACACTAAGGCAGCAAATTAAGCAACTCAAACCTCTTGCCGTACTGCTACAGGAGACAAGAGGCCCATGCAGAGTTCAAGGTTACCGAACCTTTCAACGTGCTACCGTACTACATCAGGGCAAAGAAAATCAACAAGCGCAAGACCACGCCACTCTTTTAGTTAGACAAGGCTGTACTGCTACCGAGATCCAAATTCCCCACTTAAGGAATGAATTCAGAGAGGTGATGGCCGTTGGGCTAAACCCGCTGGGGCATCGCCCAATGGTTGCAGTTTCTGCGTACTACAGGTCTATCACAAGCAAGGATTGGAACGACCACTTTGAATGACTTCGTGAGGTACAGGCGCTGGCAGGAAGCCTTCCTATCCTATAGTGGGAGGTGATTTCAACGCCAAACATCGAACATGGGGCTACGCAAACGATGATCAAAGAGGGCGTGTACTACACGAGGCATTAGAAATGTCGCCTTTGGATGTATGCAACTTACCGAGATCGCCAACCCGTATAGGGCTACACGGGAAGCAACAAGACACGACGCCCTATTTAACGCTAGCCTCTGCCGGGCTCGTGTGGCAGTAGGTGGCGTCTCTCGTAATCATATGGTGGTTTTGGGACGTTAAACCCCACATATCAATCATTCATCGTGTGGCAGTAGGCGGTTAAATCGACAACATAGGAAAGCGACTATATACCAATTGTTACCACGCTCAATCGCAAAAAAAGGTTACAAAGAGAAGAGAGGTACTCGTTTCTGGCTGGGAGAAACTTCTCAAGGCTATCGGGGATTTTTTCAGATTTCGAAGGGTTCAGCGCTGCAGTCGCTGAGGTGCGTCCATACGCCAGGGACTGCATTCCATGCAACGACACCGCGACGCACAAGGATTTGCATCTTGCAAATCTCTGGCGCAAGGCTAACCGCCCAACCCAACAACACCGATATAAAGAAAAACGTCATCGGGACCTCATGCGTCTGAAACGCCAATACAGATTGATCAAAAATTACCAAGAAAAGCTCGAAGCCGACGCATGGCATGATACGTGCGCAAAGCTGGATCGCGAACCTGCATGGCCTAAAAAGGTTATGGCAGGTTCTCACGAGCCTACTTGGGAAAAAGAATGCGGCGCCTCCTCTTTCGGAATTCTTCTTACGGGAGGAGCCTACAGCACTAGAGGACCGCGTCATTCACACTTTCTTCCCGCATGCTGCTGAAGTACCACCACTACCCTGGCAATATATCACGATAGACGACCCTTAAGTGGAGCTGGACTCACCCTTCACGTTAGCTGAGCTTGCAGCAGATGGCGCAGAGCAAAAAGTCCGCTCCTGGACACGATGGGTAGACTTGGCAAGACCTTTGTAATCTCAGCGACGATACACTAAAAAAAATTAACTGTCATTAATGGATGCTGGGAATCTGGCTTTGTCCCCGACTCGCATAAACTTTCGCTCATCTTTCCTATACCAAAACCGGGAAAAGACCGTACAAAGCCACTGAATCTGCGACCAATAGCTCTGACTTCAACAGTCTGCAAACTCATATAATGAATGCTGCACACGTAAATACAATATTACATCGAATACATGAAACCCGGGCTGCACCGTGCACAGGCTGGTTTTCGGCCGAGCGTGGGCTAAATTGACTGCCTGTGGTTACTTCGCAGAGTTATCAACCTAAAATCTCGCAAACAGAAGCCATACTATATCCTTGCAGTGGATGTGCGGAAAGCATTCGACAACGTGAAACAGGGGGTTATAATACAAGAATTGGCAATAAGGTGACCCAGTCAAATAGCGTATAATTGGGTTCGCAACTTTCTTCAAAGTATACCAATCAGGATCCATGGCAAAGCACCGGGATGGAGTCCGAGGACCAATTATCTGGATAGGGGTGTGCCCCAGGACTCTATCCTCAGTCCTTTGCTTTTTTTAATCTAGCCACCACGCGTGTGGAGCAAGAAAGTTTAGCCCGTTTTACTATCTACGCATATGACATCCCGATATGGACAGAAGTGGCAGATTACCATGATAATCAGAGCATGCAAAATGAACTCCAAGCAGCTATCCTTGCCATCGCCGGCACTTTAAATCACCTCGGACTTGAGCTGTGGCCTGAAAAAAACGGAATTGATCAGCATGGACGGCCAGAAGGCGACAAATGCAGGCAAGCAAATCACACTACTCATCGGCGAAAGCGCTATTACGTCTGCTGATGAACAAATTAGGGTTCGTAGAGCACATATTGCTAGTTGAAATTGTCCCCTACAATCGATCCGAGCCTTGAAACACGCGCAGAACACGATGCTTCACATGGTCCGGCGCATTTCTAATAAGCATGGTGTAGCAAGACAGAGAGCATGTCACACTTGCCAGCGCTGTCACTGTCGGAAGGATTTTTTACGGAGCACCTGGTATGAACTGTCCAATTGAGGCCTCTGTGACGTCGAAAAGGTACACAAGGCGATCTTTCGTAAGATAGCTGGACTCCCGATGCACACACGGAATGAGGGGCTGTTCAAACTTCTGCCACTACCTCTAAAAAGGGACGTAATCAAAGATTTGCATGCGATTCCCGCTTGAAAACGCGCCACAGTGCAAACAAATCATGGCATCAGACAATCGAGTTCACACGGGGTTGGGGCACGAGGAAACGATACCAGCATCATCATGGAAAGCCCCGCTAAGCGTACGGAAACAACAGCACCCGATCGCCAGGCGCAATACAACCATAAGACAACTCTGAAAAAAGGCAGCGTTTCCGCAAACCCCAGAACACAGTCGACATCTACACTGTCGCCACAATCCCTCACGAACAATCTAGTATGGCCTGGGTCAGCACATCCGCATACCGCCACAATGGTTGTCATAGTTGCCAGCTTCCCAGTGGGGCACCCTTACATGCAGAGTTGTTGGCTATATGGGGAGTGATGAACACTATTCCGATTGATGTAGAGAACACTACAAGCGAGAACGTTCCAAATGATTATCGTACACTGACAGATTCGTACAAAGTGGTGGCTCAGCTCACAGCAACAACTGAATACGTTGTGGCCAACGACATAAGAAGCTGAAAAGATTACAGGACTGCGGAATCAATGCGGAAATTTCGTGGACACCAGGCCATAGTGGCACGAACGGGGTAAACGAAGCCGTTCATGCGGTCACCGCGCAAGCGGGTGGGCTTGGCTATTTGGATTACCCCACACCCCATGTTTCAGAAGAACCACTGTTGACAGAACGAGAATAAAAAATGCAGAGCGTGCCCCTGGCCACTTCTTTCTCACCTCCGAGCTCCATCTTCAATCTGTTTTCTACATCTTCCCGCCGGCCAGATTCAACTGAAGCAACCTTCGAGCGAATACAACAGTTGAATCGGCCTCTTGACTAGTTCGCCTTCAGGTGTACGAAGCAAGCATGTTCTCACTAGTCCATCCTTGTCTGGGAAAATCTTTTCGACCTTGCAGAGTTTCCACTGTGTTCGTTTTCGCGCTTCTCCAATCAGAAGTACATCTCCTTCTTGTACATTTGTGTGACTCTCTATTTTTCTGCTGGCAGACTTAAGCTCCCTCATGTACTCCTTTATTTTTGTCGTTGCAGCGACGATATTGATCTCATAATGCAAAAGTCTTTCAAATTCGGCCTCCGCGTCGTCTTATTCAATGAACGGTTCAATCTGTTCGTTAACTTGTCTTAGCGTCTGTGACACCCTCCTCATCTGGTTTAGAATCGTCATAAGTTGCACTCAATTGGCGTCTTCTTCGCTCGTAAGCGTTGTCACATTTGCTCGTAGCGCCTTCCGCTTCTTCAATAGGAACTCTTTATTCATGCTTAAAACGTTTTGAAAGAGCTCTTGCCTGTTTCCTGTTGTGCGTCGCCAACAGTCGTTGGTCGGGGTCCTTCCCTCGAGGGTTCGTCCTTGAGCCAGACGCCGCTGCTTCGTTCTTCAACCCGTTGTTGTTAATGGGGTTGAAGTCTTTGCGTCTGTCTTCAGATACTCCTGGTCACGGCACAATGTTTCAGAAGAACCAGAGAGACCGCAGAATTGATACGTCTTCGGTTTATTGTTGACAGAACGAGAATAAAAAAATGCAGAGTGTGCCCCTGGCCACTTCTTCTTCGCCTCCGAGCTCCATTTTCAATCTGTTTTTCATACCGAGTTCGTCGCCTAACCAGGCGAACCTCCTCAATCCCTATCTAAAAATACGTGAAGGCTCTTCTAGCAGAGCCTTTATGAATTACATTTGCGTAAAATTGAAAACTGACAGTAAACGAAGGCTTTTACAAGCCAGCAAGAGATATTTTTCTGCAAGGTTATGGCCAATGCAGCATATACACATGTACTTCAGAAATTGTTTGGAGCCAGACAAGCAATCGGTAACACTTCTCTTCAATGCCCACGTTGTCAAAAAATATTCCGAGCAGATTTATACCACCTCGTTTGAGTTTGCTCTGCTTTCTTGCGAGGAAGAACACACATTCAGTATCTGCCACGCGGCAGCATAGGAAATCGATTTGGACGATTGGGCCAGTTGGTGATACATGATCTAACTGCACTACGTGGTAGAAAACACGAATTGCGCTTGTCTTTGTCTTTTTCCCGTCCGTGTTTTCTACACTGTAGTACACTGAGACAACATAGGAAGCTTGGGCGTTGTGCTACAGTGTAATGAAGTTCGAAAAGCACTAGTGACCTATGCTAGTACAAGTGGCCTGTTTCGAGGGGTCTAGATAGGGTCGACCAACTCGGGCGAATGCGTCTCTTAAAACGTCTACTTCAGCCGGTGAATGCGAACTGATGTATATCTTAATATGCTCACGCTATTCATATTCACGCTACGCATAGTCCTTCCTCCCATATTCGCAAACTGCGGTCCAGAGTCGTTTTTTCTTTGAATTAAAGATTCCATTGAATTATTATAAACCAGTGGAAACAACACAACCTTAACAGAACCTCGCGGCGGACTACTGGGTTACAACCACGTTTTGAGGGAGACTCCGGGCAAATGCTGCCTTCACATCTGCTGTCAAAACATAGTGAACGCCTCCACTCCAGAATTTTTTTGTCTCTTTGCTTACAGCAGCATGTCATGTCCCACACACTAAAATACATTCATACTCTCTGGCATCTTATTCTGCTAAGCGCAGGCGCCAATATTTTTTTCCCAGTGAATAACACTTTGGAGAACCACGTTGTGGTCCTCCGTAAAGAAATGTTGCTAAAACATTGGAAGTCGCCGTTATTGGCTTGTCACATGAGTTGTCACCTCTACCGCAGACCACCACACTTGTCTCAGATCTATAAGCACACGAACACATTACTGCTGATTGGCACGTATGGCTGTCAGCACGATGACCACTGTATCTAGTCCAGCCGCGTTCTTTTGCAGTGTTTGAATTCTTCCACTTTAAATTAAATACATGCTTTGAATTAATACATATGTTATAGTGCAAAGACTGTGGACCATCTGTTATGCAACCATGCCCATTTTAACACTCACGAAAATCCGCTATCTTACACAATAACATCGTCAGGTCATCTGTCTTTATGATTCGATTCGTTTTGTCTTCAATAACGCTGGAAAAAGATCTGGTCTCGAGCAAAACTCATAGAACTCGGCAAGTCATATGAGACACTTTCTAAACGCCATGTTAGAGATTATTCCACTGCACATGTCAATTTATGAAGAAATGGCAGACAATCCCGCGTTGAAATGCCTATACTTCAACAGTAAGGAGTGCCTATCTAGCTTCAAACAGTGGGCAAGACACAAGTGCCAAGTTCTTCAGTATGAAGTTATATGCAGAATATGAAAATTGTCAAACATTACGTAATAACAGACAACGTTTATTCATTGGAGGTATAAATAAATTCTAACTGTAAAAAAACGCAATGATAAATTATTCATCAAGTCCCTTCACACGTGCACGTCTCTTGCTATGAAAGTCATAATTCAGAATAAATGCCACAACACAATGGCCTTATCTGTCACTTTCACTCACTGTCAATTAGTTGTCTCGTTCAACCAGAATACGTGTACTTAATTAGTTTAGTAACTATTCTTGGTACTAATAAATATCTCATTAGCATTTCATGCAGTGCACGGAGCGATCGCAAAAATTATGTCTAGCTTTCGAAAATGCATGATATCTGTATAGTAGTGACATCATAATAGTAAGATATGGAATCACTTCGGAGGTCATGGCTCAAGCGTCAGTTGATCTCATGTCGCTCAGCGACGCCCATATATAAGCACAAGTTTGTCAAGACCGATTGGCGTCCTTTGTCCATACGGTTGTGACCTCGATAATGGAACGGTTTTCTATACTGTGGCTCTTCTGTTCCTCAATTTTAGGTAATCTGTAAATTTTTGTTGCGGGTTTTGCAGCATTTTGCTTAATGTCCTAATCAATAACTTTAACGGGGCCGGTCCATAGGATTTCTCAAGTAATTAAACATCGCTACCAAAAAAAAAATATCCTTTGATGGAACGCTGCGGCTAGAATACTTGTCTTATTCGACAAGTCGACCACTTCATCTCGGTCAACAGCTGAGAATTAACGCTAGGCCCAGTGTCTAAACGCTGGTTTCAGCGGTACTCCGCACTTTACTATTGCTAAGCATTCTCGTGGTATCTTGCTCAACTTCCCAATTAACCTCTCTAATTACTTCGGAGTAAATGTTACGATTGTGCCTAAATATTACTTTTTAGTCTAATGCTTCAAAATACAATGTGTATGTGACTAGATATGATATTGCACTGAATTTCGCAGGAAACTGCCTAAGAATGTGACGGTAAATTGCCCCTAATTTTTTTCTGCATTCGAGGGGCAGTATATTTCGCTGAGATGGAAACGTCGTCGTAAGAAATTGGAACAGCTCTTTATAGTTGTTTACAACCTAATAATAAGAAGCAGGTCAAGGTCCAGACCACCGGCGTACAATTCATCTGTGGGAGACAAAAATACTGGGTTGTTTTCGTTGTAATCATAAGTACTTTTTCTCCACTTACATTAATACTTCGGCAATAATGACTAAAGGCTTTTCTTCCTTATTTTTCAGACACTACTTTTTCCCTAATAGAGATGTCACCAGCTTTCCTTGAGTTTGCCAGGGAGTTCCAGTTTCCTACCTAAAGCCAGCCTCACGAACATCTTCATATAGAAAAATCCCCTATCTGGAATACATTAACTGCACTTAGCACCACGGAAATGAGAAAACGCAAATTAGTGACGCACTTGTGCACTGTTTAAATGCGAAGTATTTCTTAGCGAACTTCAGTGACTTTAATCGTATCTATCTATCTATCTATCTATCTATCTATCTATCTATCTATCTATCTATCTATCTATCTATCTATCTATCTATCTAGCTGCCTACGACTGTTAGCTCTCCTGGCCGTTTCCTTATTGGTATCAATACCAAATTTGGTATGGCATAACATGACTATGACGAGCGTAATTGACTAGTCATAACATGACTATCATGACATGCATGTCATGAATGTCATGATTTACATTTTATGGTCTTGCTGCTCTCGCGGTGGTTTCGTTCACATGACATGCTGCAAAACTGGTATGGTATGACATGACTGCATGGCAAACACAAGCGACAGACCCTAACGTGGAAATCATAACATGCATGTAATCTAAGTCATGAGTCATGACTACACGCCACGCTCATGGTGCACTCGCGGTCCTTTCACTAGCTTCACATATACGAAATTTGCTATTACGGGACCTGAATGCATGACGAAGGTATACGACTGATGCAAACATGATAGTAATAAGATGCGTGTCATGTTAGAACATGACTACATGCCACGCTCATGAAGCGATCGCGGTCGTTTCGCTAGATTGACATGTACCGAATTCGGTATTACGTGACGTGAATGGATGGCGAAGGTATGTGTCTGGTGCAAACATGATAATCATGAGATGCGTGTCATGTGACATGACTACATGTCACGCTCGATTATGATGCGCTCGCGGCCGTTTCGCTAGCTTCACATATACTAAATTTGGTATTACGGGACGCGAATGGACGACGAAGGTAAATGACGTGTCCAAACGTGATAATCAGGACATGCGTGTCATTTAACGACATGACTGCATACCACACTCATGATGCGCTCGCGGCCGTTTCGCAAGCTTCACATTCACCGAATGTAGTATTACGGGACGTGAATGGACCACGTAAGTAACAAAACATGTTAATCATGGCAAGGAAGTCAAGCATGGGATTATTTACGTCCGCTTCGTAATGTTGTGCTGATTTTCAAGTGACTTATCAACCGTCCTCATTCGTGCTTCGCTTATCGATTCCCACTATCCGTGGGATCTGCCTTTTTTTTTGTGTGGGGCAGAAGAGCGACATGTGCGGGCAGAGCCTACATCATCATTCTGTTGTAAGCAACTATTCGCAATGTTCATAGAATGTCCCGCCGCCTAGCGGAATCCAGGAGCGTCCTCTTAAGGATGATCAGTAGGCAGACGCTCCCAACGCTCCCTTTTTCGGAGGTGCTAGCTTCAGTGTGCGTGCGTGTGTATGCTACAAAGCATGAATAAGTATGCACTTAGCGGTTGAAGGGTGCACTAGTGGCCGGATTTCGCTATCACGTTCAACTCTTAAAGGCGAAGCTTAAGGGTTTCCCTTTTTTTTTCACACTCGTAAGTCAATTTGAATGTATTGTATAGTACCCTTCAGCGAGCTCTAAATAAAAAAACTGTTTTTCTTGTGCATTGCATGTATTCCAATTACACAAGCGCTACTTAATGGGAAGTTAAATGATTGTGTTCCGTTGAAAAAGCAGCTGCAGGATGATCACAGCGCAAGTAATGACGACGACGTAATATATGCTTGCAAACCATCGCTACCGTAAACATTCAATCTTGTGCAGCCATGACGGCGCGCTACTCGCTAGTGGCATACTACTGCGGCACATTCGCCAGGCCGGCTCGGCACAAATTATCTCATAGTGCCGTTCAGTTCATACATGAATTCTGGTTCGCGCAGTTTTCTTTAGCACGCACAGGATTACGTAAAGTATTGTTGATAAACGGACGATCAGCTGATACCACCATCCTTCGCGCTGCGGCAAGAAATGAGGTAGCGAACATTCAGCAGTTCCTATATAGTTTGGGAAAGTACTTTGGTCTGGTGTACATTCATTTGACGATCAAGAGGCCATCCGGTGAAAGCGGCATGGGCTATACGTATTTTCGTCCTATTTTTTTTTTCCTATGTGAGTTCACGGGTTGATCATCCTTCAGCAGCCATCTTGGATTGCACGGCGCGCCTCCTATAGGGCATTGTGAATAGCAAAACATTCTTCCTCATTGACAAACTAAGAGGCTTATCTGCGAACCATTCCATCTTGATATCATATTTCTCTTGCAGCCACCAGCCACCAGACGTCGTCACCATGGCGAGGTGTCACAGTTTACCCTCGGGTATTGGAGAGTCGGGGCAGTGCATCTGAAAAAGTCCTCATGGTTGCTGCCGGATACTCTCTCGATCTGCGCAAGGCGTCTGTCCTCGCAGACAGCGTGTTAATGCGAGATCTGACCGACAGCGGTGTCGTCGAAACTTACGTAAGTGATCGCCAAGGTGGCTTCTTAGGCCAGTTGGTATACAGAGGTCCAGGTAAGAACTCCAGCAGCGGCAAAAGAAAGCGGGGAATCGAGAACTATGGACGGACTTTAAATCGAAGGAAGCGTAAACATCATGACAATGTGAGCATGTACGGCAACAACGGCAATCACATTGGTAGTCGGCCTATCACTAGATGCTAGTATTCTGGTCAATAAACTGGAGTTGTTTCTTAATCAAGCTTAGACATGGTGTACGTGCTCGCACCCGTTTCAGGACCAAGTTTGTAGCCCATCAGTATTACAATACTTTGCATCCTTCTTGTTCCTGATTCCATTTTCTTGTGTCGGTTTTTCGGGGTTTTTCTATGTTGCTGTTGTTGATGGTTCTTTTTTTTGGGGGGGGAGGGGGTACTGCTGGCATTCGTTTACCTTAAACTACGTTTGTGCAGACACTTAACAACCTCTGTTTTGTACGAAGGGTAAAGTGTGCCTAATAATTTTAATGGCAGAAAGTTGAGTTCATTGCATTGTTGCCAGCTTGCGTTGTGTTTCTTTCGTCGAGTTACGTTGCTACTCTGTCGGCTTTGTTGAACTTTAAAAATAACTGTACTTCTGTACACTCATTCATAGCTATTTTGTCGCATATTTTCCTATTTCAATCCTGTAACTGCAGCGCTGACCGCATTTTCTTACATAATAATGACAGTAATTGACAGGTCTGCAACAAACTTTCTGCTGTGTATTTCTGCACGCGGTACACACCAAGTGACATAACAGCGTGGAAAATAGCTGCTTTGGCTTCACTGATTCGCAACTCGAAAGCTGGGAAGTGAATCTCTTCCCATTTGCCTCACCTGTGCATCCATCGTATTTCTGCTTAAAGGTTCCCTGCAACACTTTTTGAGCATGGTCAGAAAATGCTGCCGATCGGTAGTAGAGGCTCCCGATAACAAGCTAGCCAAATATTATAGCGCAGCACGCGCCCTGAAATTCACAATAAATTATCAATCAGCTAAAAATTGCTTCCCCCTCTCTCAACAAATCACGCAATAAGCCCAAAAACCACTCGTAGTAAGCCCATTAATCACTCATTGGCTGATTTGAACATGGCGTGCCCGATAGTTACAGAGATCGCCGCGGGAGGCCATCACTTGTCCACGCGTGTGCGTTCGCACTGGAAAAGCCACGTATTCGAAGAAAAAAAAACGCTCAAAGTCCTAGGGCGCGTGTGACGTTTTTTGTTAGCCCCTCCCATCCCTCCATGCTTTGCTTCCAAGAAAGAACCCCAGTTGCTCTAAATTTCCGGAGCCCTCCACTACGGCGTCTCTCATAATCATATGGTGGTTTTGGGACGTTAAACCCCACATATCAATCAATCAATTATTGCTTAGCTTTCAGCACTTTCGTCGGGACGAGAGACGAGAGAATGCGTTTGCAGCGTGTGACAAATCTTTGTAACTCCGCTCGTACTGGATGTATTAAAAAATTTTGCGCCGTTGAATTTGTGAGGCAATACGCTTTTCGAGGGAATTAACTGCATGGCTACTAAAAAGTGTTTCAGGGCCTCTTTAAGAGTGCAAAAGAAGCTTGCCAACAAAAAGTATTCACGTGTGCAGTTTTCATTAGTCTGAATTATATTTAATTAGTCAGCAGTATATGTGGTAGGAAGCCATAACAGCGTTATTATTTTCTTAAAAAATGTATACACGTGTGATATGGGCTCACAATGTTACTTCAAGAATGCACTTGCTTGCATTTTTTCAAGATTGCCGGAAAAGAACACGAAAGGCACCTCTACCAGAATTCTGAGAAAATGGCGGCACTGCTACTTCAACCTCAAGCGGAGGGACAGTATCACATAGTGAGACCTTTTGAAAGACATCCACCTCGTTCGTAAGTGCTTCCTGCACGACATCACAGAAGTGTTTTTGCGTTCGTTCAGGTTGGGCTTCTCAACTCCACACATCGAATTCAACCCGTCAAAGCATCAGAAAGGTCTTCCAAAGGACTAAATGCTCACGAGATATTGCCGATCAAAACAAATGACGGAGTCAGCGGTGTGATCGAAGCAGCCCGTAAGTATATTGTGAATGCATCGATAAGTCATAGACATTAGCTTTACTGTAACCTTCATTGTTCGATGTTCATTTGCCTCAAGTTTCAACTTTGAAATAGAATATACCACATTGAAACCAAAAACAGCAAAGAAACTGACAGTCTCGTGAATACATTATCTCTCAGTCAATGCATACTGTAGAAAAACCACCAATCAAAATAAACACGAAAGCTGATGACGTAGCTCAAGCGTAAACTTACCTGTTTTTTTTTTAGTTGTCGTGGTGGCACAAGTTACATCATTGTTTTCTAGAGTGGCACATGAATTCAATATTTGCTCGTTATTGTCTTCCAGGCGTGCAATCTGATAAAAACGACGCATGTGCGTTAGTCTTATTGGATATCTCAGGTCTTTCCCACTGTGGGAATAACCTCGCTCTTGCGTATTCACTCCACCTTGATATCGCAGTAATTTGTTTAGTTCTATGTGCCTGAACTGTCATGTAACTAGGTGGAATGCCATAGTGGAGAGGTTCAAAAAGTTAGACCATTTGTTGTTTTTTAACGCCTACTGACATAGTCCAGTACAGAGGTCTCCATCAATTCGCCACCCATGATATGCGATGCTGCGGCCGGGATCAAACACGTGACAATCAGGTCGACAGCATAGCACCGTGGCCACTATACGTCGTCGGTGCGCTTACATTGTTGTGACGGCCAACGCTGCAATAATAGAGGCATAGATGAAGCTTTCACAAAAAGGACACCCTGTTTAAACTAACGTATGTGATTCGCTTACTTCAACAGCAGGAGATAATAGTGTTTATATTATTACCGCATACCGTCTCTTCCAGATGTTTATCGGGAACGAGTAGTAAACTTTAGGCCAACCGGTGAGTCTTCTCGAACCTACAAATAACTTTTACAGCACACGAATCCGTAACACAGCTTAAGTTGCGCCTGTTGATTTTTTTTACTGCAGCACGGTCCATCAGCCTTCCGGAAAACTTCACCATCGAGTTGGCCTTCTGCAGCGACTACTACCACACCAAAGCCTTCGGGAAGGACATAAAAGCACGAGTCCACTATGTCATAACGATGGTTCTTGCGGCAAGTGAAATCTCGCTCGATTTGCATTTCATTCATTCACCTACTTTGCTATCGGTTATGAAGCATGGGGTACTGCTAACGTTCCCACTTTGTGAAGTGATTTTTGCCTGTATAGCGGGTACCTCAGAACTGTAGTGCAGGAATCACCCTGTGACAGTTTACAACTGTCTCAGTGTTCGGCCAATTGGTTCTGTGGAATCTCGCAAGGTGGCGGAAAGGTCCAACTTTAAAAATGTACGGCCATTTGTCTGTCACGCGAAACCATGACGAAATTCATACACATTTCTAAGAAGAAATGTTTCTTAGTTGCCGCGAAATTAAGCCATATCTGGTGATCGAAGCCGAAACCAAAGCCTTTCTGGGGTGATCGCTTCAACAACTCTATTAACCAAAAAGCTAGCAATGGGCAGCGCGAGACTGAAATATATGACAACTATAATTCATAATAATCCCTAGGCCCAGCCAATGTCATGATTAGATGTAGCCATGTGTTTGTAATACAACTGAAAGTGTGCATAAACGACGTCAAAAAGAACGTGGTAATAAATGCATGGGCCAGCGGAACGCGTGGCTGAATCTGATAAATTCATTGATTGGGCCAAGGCAACGCAAATCGAAAAGAAGCTGGTGTTTGCGTAAATATCTAAAATCCCTTCTTACCCAGACTACGAAAAAAAAGCTTAACAGAAGTGTCAGCAATCTGCTCCCAGTGTACGCCAATTGTCTCAGCAGCGTTCTAAAACCGACATAAGCCCACTTCGCTGGGCCACTTTCCTGTGAACAAGGCTGCTGTATGGTAGCCGAAACGTAATTTTTTCATGTTTTCAACTTTTTTTCAGTTTGGCTGGTGTTCTTTTATTTCGTTTGTACTTCATGATTCTTCTTTACCAGATGATGATTCGTCGATTCAGTTTTAAACGCAGAAATGGTTAAGAGCTGAGTCTCTATGGGAGAAAAAATGTCAGGCAAGGTATTTCAGCTTTAGCAGCAGGAAACCTGGAAAAAGGCGCAAGATACAGTTCACTTTTAGTTAATGTGCATGCTGGAAATCTCTATTGTTCAGCTATGAAATATACTGTAACAATACTGATTGTTGGCCTAGTTGGTACTCGCTCACTGACATGCTTTGGCCGCAAATAACACACACACAAAGTAAAGAAACACTCAACGACAAACCGCTTGTGCTTGTCGTTGAGTGTTTCGTTACTTTGTGTGCGTGTGTTATTTGCGGCCAAAGCATGTCTGTTCAGCTATGCGCAAGAGAAATCTTCAACCAGCCCTACATTGCAGGTCAAGATCCAATGTCAATATATATATAAGAGGTGTCTGGAGAATGGTTGGTGCCCTCTCTTGGGCCAAGCGAATGGGCCATCACGACAGCAGAAGATGCACGCCACTAAGTTGAGACCATGAAGTGTTTCGCCTCTAAAACGCGCACAAACCTACAAATACACAGAACACACAAAAAAACAGAAATGCTTTAGACTCACAAAAGGGGGCATCAGCTTTGCTTTTTCGATTACTTTTATAGGTGTTAGCTGTATTTTTTCATTGTTGTACGTGTGCCATGGTTTCGTCAGCCTTTGTTCCCCTGCTAATCATTCTTCATTATTGCACGTTTGGTTACATTACAGGAAATGTAAGTTCAAAGCCGTCTTCTGTTTTCTGATATTCGCAGGTCAGCCTTCGGCTGCAGCAGCTCAGTCCTCCGGGTTTCATTTCTATTGTTTCCATTCAAGGCTCCTCTACCGTAAGCGCACCAACTCACTGTTTTATTCCAAATAATCGAACTGGGTACGTTCAGACACATTTTTCAGCCAGCATGAAACACTTTTGTGAAGCTAAATTTAAGCGAATCTGTCGAACTACATAAAGCAGGGCGTACAATATATTGCCGCGCGTATGTGCCAGTGGTGAGCGTGACAATATTCGATCAAGGCATAAGTATACTAGATAACTGGTAGTGTTAAGTAAGTACATTTGATTTTATTTGTGACCATTTCCATGCAATCTTCCATAGCCACGACACTAGCTAACATAGGCTGCGTAACTCTTGTTTAGTGTTCTCAGTTCTTACTCAGTAGTGGCTGCCTTTGTACGCTATCCTCTCTAATAGCAGCGTAAAAATGTAACTTGTTATGAGAATGTCACTTTGCTTCACTTTATTAAACGTTCCGCACGGATTGACTGTCTATTGTAAGAAAAGTTGATCAAAATTTTTATCTTGTGCCCAATATGTTTACAAGGCGAGTGTAGTCAAAACAGTGCGTATATGTTTGCAATAAACATAAGAAGTAGAGAGCAGGAATAGTTATAAAACATATTTTAATAAAGTGAACAGTGTCTTCTGTATACTTATCATTTCTTTTCATTTCAGAAAAAGGAACCTTACGTGGCTAAACTGAACGAAAGCGTACTGCTTGGCACTGAAACGTTGCGAAACTTGTCAAAGTATGCCGCCAAGAGCTCTAAAATGCGCCAGGCCGACGTGGTGTTCTTAATCACCGGGTAAGCTTCCCCTTCTACATAGGGTTTCCCCTTCTAAAAAGGGCTTCCCCTTCTACAATCGGTAGCAGTTAGATGGGCACAGCCTGTTCTGTCTGCGGGGCCCTTAGTTCTCGTCTGTCAAGGGCAGGGGAAACATCCATTCAATAGGAATTGCAACAAAGTCGGTTAAAAGCATCAAGTGGCGTCCAGCGCAACTATTAACAGACCACACTTGTGCACGTAAATTCTTGCAGGATGATTTCTATTTGAAAAAAGTTTAGAGCATGGTTTTTAGGCACCCTTTCCGGTGTTGATCGGCGTCGGTGGAACCGAGAGAGAGAGAGAGAGAGAGAAATAAACGTTTATTTAGAAACGGTGTTCTGTGCGAGGCCTGGTGTCACCCTAAGGGGGGAGGGTTCCCTAGTCCAGGAACTCTCTGGCTTCGACTGCCCTCTTGGCCCTGGCGACGAGTTGTCGCTAGTCTTCCAGGGTCTTTAGGACGAGGTTGGCCTCCCACGTTTCCATTAGGTGGTCGTCGTTTTTTCTTGGCGCTTGGTTCCGCTCCAGTTGCACGTCGTGGTTTGCATGGCACTGGCATTCCAGGAGCAAGTGTGCCAGGGTGTCTGGTACGGAACCAACACTAAAAAAAAACAATGGAGTAAAAGGGGCCTCTATTTGTCCCACAACAATAATCACCATCTCTCCTACATTTCTTTCCTTGCTCTGTTGCAGCACGCCTGGCATTTTCAGGTGACGAACGATATGCGCATTATCATCGGGACATATATCTTTCTTGATAGGAAAGTGGCCAGCGCCGAATTTTCACGAAATAAATCGCAAGCGAGCCGGATGATGATTATTGTTCTGCAACGAAAAGACACTCTTTTTACTCGATCTTTTTTAGAGTAGACAGAGCGAACAAGGGCGAAATGAAGTAAACCCAGAGGGCAACAGAGGATGCAAGAAGGCGATATTAAGGAGAGCGCGAAGCGGAGGAAATGGCGGTGGCACGACAACAGGTAACCGCGCCGGCCATCCGCGGCGCCACAGTAGTGCACGCCATCGCGCTTCGGCTGTTGTGGAACGCTGCCACGCGCTGCCTTACGAGCGGTAGTCATGTTGCGCTCCGTCATCGACGGTTGATTTCAGCTGGATTGCATAAAATTGATCACTAGTGACGCTAGGCATGGTGTTCTCTCTTGAATGCAAACAGTGCAGCTGTATACAAAACAGTCTCGGCTAGCTCTTTCTCAAAGCGACGCAACCAGTGGAAAGTTGCCACTGCTTCTAAACAAGCTGCCCGAGCAGAAGCTCAACGCCATCGACTCCAGAATTCAGAGCCGCACGTCACTAAAGCATAAGCAGGTGCCTCGACTTGACAATTCGTTGCTTGACAATTCGTTTATATGTGGGGTTTAACGTCCCAAAACCACCAGAGGATTCTGAGACGCCCTAGTAGAAGGCTCCGAAAATTTCGACCGCCTGGGGTTCTCTGCCGTGCACCTAAATCTGAGCGCAAGGGTCTACAGCCTTTTCGCCTCCTTCGAAAATACAGCCGCCGCAGCCGTTATTCGATCCCGCGACCTACGGGTCAGCAGCCGAGGACCTCAGCCACTAAACCACCGCGGCGCATTACCGCGAAAGCAAGACACCGAAAAACGGCTCTCAGACTTCGCATTACGCAATGTCGTAATTATCGGTGAAATTTTCGGATCCTGACATCAATTGATCGCAAGACAGGTATCTCTTCGTCACTACAGCTCTCTGCGAATACCGGCTTCAGTAGCTCATTTGGATCCTTTCCATCCCACCGTATGCATACAGTGCCCGCGCTCCTTCCCTGGTTTGTCTCGATACAGAATGTTTTTTTTTTTATTCCAAGTGCAGGTCAGTAAGCCGTGGGCGCATATGTATTGCTTTCCCCGCCTCTCCTCCTCTTGCTTTCTCTCTCTGCTACAGACACTTTATCTCCCCCTTTCAGACAGTTTTAACGCGACAGCGTTAAAGAGATATACTTCTGTAACGCTTGTTGTTGGGCTAGTGTGAGCATGCTTATAATGCAGTAAATGCAGGTTTTGCATAAATCGCGATGTCGGTGGTGATAAATAAAAAATCACCTTGTCTGTAACCTAAAAATCGAGAAATATGCAAATAAAATAAAAAAATTTCCGCGTACGAGTAAGGATCGAACTCGAGCCATCAGCGGGGAAAGCATGCATGTGTACCAGAGAGCCAAGAAATTCGTTGAAACTGCTTTGGAAAAAAATACAAGTAACTTCACCCACCCTCCCCCCTACGGTGAATGATAATCCGACCACATTTCGAGGGAAGGGCGCACGATCGGTACCAGACCAAAATTCAAGATGATGGAGAAAGATAGCTAAAACCAGAAAAATTCCCGTTCATGTTTCAATAAAATGCATCAGCTATTTGCATGACCGCGGAAATTCATAGATAGCATCGACTCACACTCAATGTGCTCATTCTTGTGCTTTTTTAGACAAGCGATGTTCGTTTTGAAAAAAAAAATGTTTGCCGGAAGGGCGAAGCAATTAATGCGATAGCAAGATATTCGAATGTTATACGAAACAGAAATTGGATATTTAGGAGCATTATTAATTTTAGTAAATCTGCGCTTGCTAAGTAGCCAAGTTTCTTGAGACGCAGCCACAGTAGATAGCCTCAACAGGGCTCTTGTCTGAGGACGGTGTTGATATAAGAAGCGAGGCTCGCAATCAATTCATTTAGATCCGATGTCACGTAACTCTACAAAACACTGGTGTAAGAGAAACACGACCACTCTAGGTAGACTTTTGGTACCGTTCTTTCGTGTTGAGACCGCAGCCTGTAAAAGCTCGCGCCTGCTGTGGGGGCACAAAGCGCGCGCTGATCACTGCCCTGATGACTCGGCAACCATAAGCGCGCCCCCCCCCCCCCTGTTCGCTGGCGAGATACGCGCACGCGCACGGTCGAGCCAGGTCGGAAAGGAAATGTACGCTGTGCAGAAAACAGAGGCAAGCGCATCCTTCCCCGTATATATATATATATATATATATATATATATATATATATATATATATATATATATATATATATATATATATATATATATATATATATATATATATTATTGTCGCAGTGCAACGCGAACTAAATATGTCAGCAGCTTACGGCAGTGAAAAGAGCGTGTTCAGGATCAGCTGTACAGCAAGACGCCTGCTTCGTTGTCGTCCCGAAAACCGCCTGACCCACTAGCTGGAATCTACAAAACATTCCTATCAACGTTCTTTTTTCATATACACACGTGTCAATATATATACATGATGGCTGCGGCGACGGCAAAAACCAGCCGAGACTGTGTATATGATTGCTATCGCAATAAAAAGCGGCCGCAGTGGAGGAGTGGGTTGCGGGGGCTGCTTGCTCGGTTAATGAGGCTTATTTCTGATCTCCCAAATAGGGGGAAGGGGGTGAGGATGCTTGCTCAGCATTTTATGGCATATGAATGTCATCTACCGGAAAAAAAATTCCTAAATGCATCGAGTATATCGTGACACAATCCCGGCTGCGGCGGCTGCATTTCCGATGGAGGCGGAAATGTTGTAGGCCCTTGTGCTCAGATTTGGGTGCACGTTAAAGAACCCCAGGTGGTCTAAATTTCCGGAGCCCTCCACTACGGCGTCTCTCATAATCATATAGTGGTTTTGGGACGTTAAACCCCACATATCAATCAATCATGAAGATGTGAATTTAGCGATGAGTGGGTGCTTTAAAGGGCTGCTCACTACGAAGCGCTCAGACATATTTAACTATCACAGCAGCGCAATCATCAACAATAAAGTGAACAGCTGCGTATTACGTTGGCGTGTTGCCCTACGGACGCATAGTGGGGCCTCTGCTGATTCGCCAAATAAATAATTATGGCACGCATATATAGTGGGCACTGAACATCTGTGCTCGCAATATGCGTTATATTATACCTCGAAAGCGGCCTATGTTACGAGCAGAGTCGTTAATTACGGCGTGGTTGGGGCATGCACGGAGAACTAAGACAGCCCCGCCGCGGTGGTCTAGTCGCTAAGGTACTCGGCTGCTGACCCGCAGGTCGCGGGATCGAATCCCGGCTGTGGCGGCTGCATATCCGATGGAGGCAGAAATGTTGTAGGCCCGTGGGCTCCCATTTGAGGTGCACGTTACAAAAACCTCAGGTGGTCGAAACATCCGGAGCCCTCCACTACGGCGTCTCTAATAATCGTATGGTGGTTTTGGGACGTTAAACCCCACATATCAATCAATCAGATCAGGCAATACGCACGAAGACCCGTTACGCTGTTGCTGCCGTCTTTCGAAGGTGAAACTCAAGCATCCTCTAAATTTTTAAGATTGAGTGCAATCAACTTTCTAAAAAATGAGTGATAAGGTGCTCATTTGCATTCTAACACGCGCAGCACAAGATGTTCGAAGTCATTATCTAAAGCTACGAACTCGTAAAAGCCGAGCGCTATGTTAGGTGGAGCGAATGACATTTATAACCTTCTCTTACCTCTTTTCTTCTCTCTCTTTAATTCCCATTCTCTCATTCCATGCGCCGAACTGTGGAGGTGTCCTCCGTTGAGAGAGGCAGTAACGGAACTGCGCTCATTTCTTCCTTTTCCCCTTTCAAAGTCATTACGACTCGCAACCTTCTTTCATGTAACAGTGCTTCCATCCCAGGTATTTTCCAGCTTTCGTTACTTCTGCCTAACGCCTTCAGTCGCCATTGGGGCGTTGTGAGATGTTATTATTGTTATTATTTATTTATTTTTATTTATTACATACTGCAGACTCTTAGGTCCAAGCAGGTGGGCAGTTACAAGAGGACCTAGTTGGAACAATAGGTGGCATAAAAATTGTTTGTGTGAATGTTTCATGCTCTCATAGTGAACACAAGGAGCGACATAGAAAATCATTTCATATTATTGCATGTACCGGACAAAAAAGAAAAAAATGCACCACAAATTCATACTTCATATGTTGTTCGATTAAAGTAAAAATAAATACATAATAAATGCAAAACAATATTCACAATAATTTTCGCTGTTCAAGCCAAGAAAGTAATGAATACATAGAATAAGAATTACAGCGCATACAAGAAGAAAAAGAAAAGGAAAAGAAAAACGCTGTAATAAAAGATCGGAAACCTGCATTTGCAAGACAATGCTATTTAGAGCGAAAGAGGAATAGATTCTATGAGGATGCCTAGGTTGTTTCGTTCCAATCTGAGACCGTGCGTGGAAAATGAGTGAGGCTTTCAACTTGGCTAACATGACTATCTTTGATCATGTGTGTGCAATGCTCAAGCAGTAGGCAGGATAAAAGTGTCTGAACTATGGCCTTGCTTAACTGTTATGAACGGACCTATTAGAAAGGGTAGACCACTTTTTTTTACACCACACAGCTGAAACTACCACCGCTTATGATAGTTGGTCAAAGAGTTAACTGTAGATCAAAAAATTGTACTATCATTTCGCACCTTATGCGCAACCACTAAAACATTTTGCGGGCTTGCCAGCGCTGATAAAATGTTATACGCATTCTGAGCGAAATCTTTATTGCTACACTCGAGAAAAACAAGCAACTCATGAAGTGTACAGGTTTTTGACGCAAGTGTTCTAAAGGCGTCTGTATCGCTTCTCATGTGTCCAAATCTTTCTGAAGTGAATCCCTGCCGGTTAGCTCCCTCTTTTGCCGTACTGATACAGCGTCGCTTTGACAATACAAAAGAAATATTCGTGTGTATTCATTGTTTTCACTCATCGATTTTCCTGCTGTTCTTGCGGTCGTTTCAGGCGAAAAGTGGCACAAAAACATGGCCGTGCAATCCGCTTCGGCACCGCAGGTGAGGCAATTACTAGTAGCTGGAATGAAATGACAGTTCGTACTCACTTGCATATCTCCAGTGAAATAATTCGCGAAGTCTATACGAAGCAATCTGAGCCTAAAATGTAATCTTGCAATCAGGCTCCCCACTGTTAGCGCAACTGTACTTTTGCTTTTATATTCCCCAACTTATGTATACAGCAGCGGGGCGTCATGATGTAAATGTTTTTTAATTCCTATGCATTATATGTAGTAGCCGAAACCATTAAAAATGAAGCAGATCCAGCACATTGTGAAAAATGACTTCGCGCGAAGCAGTCGGCGAGTAGCAGTGCAAATTTGTTCCGAGTTAAGCGCACGGTGCCACAAAGCTCAGGAGGCTTTCACAGGTTCAACTTTTTTTTATATCGTTGCCTAAAATAAACGACGCGTACTCACAATTACATTATATTGGTGACGCTTGGAAAAAGAGGCAACCTGGGCTTTGCACTCAATACCCAAGAAGGAATTACGATTTATTGATTGTGCAGGGAGATGCTCATCTACCCAGCACATCTGTTCCGTTATTCGTTCAACTGTAACGAGCATTTTTAACTAAAGAATATTGAATCAGCACTACAGAGGCGGCTTCTGTGGAATCGCAGGCAGTGACACTGTCCAGGGCATTAATGTGTATCAAGCACATGCACGTGCACATTGATTCAAAATTGAAATCACCGCTGTTTAGCTCCGGTAGGGCTCACTTTCATATCACGCTGCTCCTTTTACTCGGCGAACCAAACGCGTCTTTCGGTTCTCTTTGAACGGAACCACCTGTCTGCACGCCAAGTGTGTACAGCATCATCGTTGCACGCACAACTTCAGAAGTTTCAAAGAAAACAAAAGAAAAGAATAAACAGCGCAGCACATGTGCAGTGCCAATTTTAATGAAAGGGAACACGCGAGCGCGTGGCCCGAGCGCTCCGGCGGCTGCTTGTAGCGCGTTCAAGCGGTAGCGATAGCGACCACAGCCTCTATTTCCGTCTTCTGGCGAGCAAAACAAGTGGTCATTGATGATATGGAACCAGTGGCAAGAAAGCAACCCCCTCCCTCTTCAAGGTGATTACGTAAGGCCGGGCCTAATCGCCTTGAAGGGGAAGGGTGAAGCTATCTTACCGCTGTTTCCACATCACCAATGGCTGGTTGTTTTGCTCGCCACTAGATGGCGAAAATAGAGGCTGTGGTTTGTTGCTGGCGCAGTCACCGGCTGGACGGTGGATGGACGTGTTTTTTGAGCGCTCCCGATCGATTGCGCAGATAAGTGATTTTGCATGTTTCAAGCTTGCTTTTATATTACTTTATGCAGCAGTTAGAACTTTTGTAGCGCTTATTACATTGTACGGCTTTGTCGGGGATCAGTCTAGGTATTTACTACTTTGTTTTGTGTTTTTCTCTTGCCACCCCGTGGGGGAGGTGCACGTACACCGAACACGCAAATTTTTGTAATATAGCTTACTTTATTTTTTCGTAGGGCAGGGTTCGTCGTATGCCGTGTTTTGCCATTATCGAGTGGGACAATTCATAAGGGCAATTGATGTCGATAAGACATGGTTAAAAAGGTTGTAAAATATTCAGGATGCGGTATGGGTTTGAAAATGGACCCCATTGCAGACGCGGGTGGAGAGGAGGCTGACGCCAAGTGTAGCAATGTGAGGTCGAGGAAAAATTGAGAAAATAATCATTGCCTAGAGTGAACTGCTGATGAGGATCACCGAGCTGGAGACTGCGTTGGTGACAGAGCAAGAGAACACGAGGGCTATGGGAGAAAGGCTCAAGTCCGCTGAGGAGGCACTAGCGAAGGTGAACGAAAGAGCAGCCGACTGATGATTCCAAAATAATGGCGCCGAATTTTTCAAAGCATTGTGCTTTAGGGACAGTGAAGGCGACTTTAAACGGTCAGAAATAAGCAGGAGGAGGCGAACTTATTGGTGGCTACAATCGAGGCGCGAGTGAAATTAAATCCTTAAACACACAGTGATAGTACTTAACTTTATGGCTAGGTGGCATGAGCTGCTGCCCGATTTAAAGCGCACAGCCGGATACATCCATCCATCCATCGTTGCTATCGCTCCCGCTTGAACGCGCTACAAGCAACCACCGTAGTGCTCGGGCGGCGCGCTCGCGTGTTCCCTTTCATACAAATTGAGACTGTACATAACGCACGACAAACGTCAGCTCGTGCCGCACCACGCAATCGTTTCGGAAAGCGAACAATGCCATATGTAGCTTAGTCGTGCCGCGTTGCGGCAGCTGTGAGACTGTATGAAGCTGGCCCGTTGCATGACGGCAAAATGTTGTAGCCGTAACAAGTGATAAATTATTCGCGTGATAGTGTGATCTTCGCGACGTGTCATAACTGCAGCTCGTGTCCACAGCACATCAATGTGTTTTATCTCGACAGGAATTATATTTTGATTCCAAAACACCGAACCAGGATGCCTCGTAACCTTATCAGCAGTTGTTGAACATGCCCAATGCATACTTGCCGAGTGCGTTTCCTAACGCTATTACCCACTCTGCATGATGCCCGGTGGCCGCACAGGACTGGCGTTTGTGGGATCGGCGTGCACAATCCACAAGGTAGGCCTCGCAGTGGACACGCCGAAATCGTTTTCCGCTGTGCAGTCTATGACCCACGAAATAGCGCATTTGTAAGTAACTCAAGGCTAGGTTTTCTTTATTTGATTCCTTTGTTTACTATGTGTTTCATACAGTCGTGTAGTTTTCGTCTGCTGTCGGACTATCCAAGTTTTCACATTGAGCTTCCCATTTCTGCAACACATAGTAGCACACATCCGTAACTGCCCACTCAAAAAAATATCATAATTTGACGACAGTAAAGTTTGTCGTACTGTCACATTTCGGGACATAGAATGCCGTAGTTAACCCGTAGTTTGTTGTGAAGCTACTTTGGATGTTTGCTGTGCCAACAGGTTTCTGTAGTGCTACAACCAATGCATGATATTATTTGACGAATATTTGTGTTGTGATGAAAGGGTTCCTGCTGTGCAAAACCATCTTATTGTGGCAGGTCCGGCATAGCATACTGCAGCTCTGTGTTGTAGAAACACACGCGACGCAATTCACTTTCATTGTATCGAAACAAAATATAAGTTGCACAACATGATCTGTCACCTGAGCGGAATTCTGTAGTATCTACAGGCAAATCTTTTTGTAACGACATCATCTTTTCTTGCCCTTTTGTTAGGCCATTTAGGAATTTTCAAATGGGAAGCACGAAATAAAACATAAGGCTGAGAAAGCGCTGAATTCCAACTCAGCTCCTTAAGGCTCAGGTCTTTGTCTATCCTTATATTCTCTCTTAGTGCGCGCTGCCTTAAGCCAGCATCACCACTGGCGTATAGTACGGAAGAAAGTTACTGCTACATAAATCAACTTCCGCGTATGGCATCTAACTACAATTGACGTTAGCCCAACGGAACGGCTGTATCATAGGAGTACAGCCGTGGCCACGTCTGTGTAGAGCACGCGAAAAGCCGGTTTTTCTATGCGGGGCGACACCTTGGGGCAGTATAAGGCGCTGACGTGGTCAGCCTGACAACTAGGCCGTGCATGCTCCTGATGCACTCCTTCAGAGCCCAAAGCTGCCTCAGGGTTTTGGCCCGCAGAGCAAAAACCGACTGCTCGAGCGCGCTACAAAGACGTGGCCATAGACGTACACGTGTAATGTTTATAAAATTGGATAGCCAGTACTAACGGCAATTGACATTTCACGAACATTAAGGTCTATTTGAAAAGTACTTCCGAGACCCGGCGTGACTCTGTGGTAGAATGCTTGGGTTCAATGTCTGCTGGGACCCTGACATTGATTTGCATTCGTCGGGTGGACGCTGCCAATGTCAGGTTTTTCTTAACGCTCACGCGTTCAAATAGCCAATGTGTGTTCTCGTCGTTCCTGGGTAGATACTAAGTGTAAATCACCTGCGGCACATACCCGCTTACCAGCGGCTCATACCCACCCGTGGGTATGTGTCACTGTTTTGCGAGAAGTGTTTGATGACGTACGCGATGGGATTTCGGCATTATTCATATCTTGACCAGTGTGTACTATTCGGACAGACCAGCCTACCCTCCCATATTAATTTTGGTTCACGCCAAGTTAAAGGGGTGATCACAATAACACTGAGAAGTAAGCGGCTAGATTGATGCATGAATGGACGGATGCATGCACGCACGCACGCCAAAAAGGCTTGAAGTTTGCAAAAAAATGCTTCGCATTTTAAATACCAAAGAACCAAACCTCCGCTGTTTCTGCATATTTGATGTTGAATGGTACTGAGTATGTTGTTTTTATTATGTTTCTCTGTCGTATTTTTAGTGCGTGCTGTTATAAGCTACTCAGACGTGTTGTATGTGTGTTCTATTATATTTTAAAGCTGTATTTTTTTAGAGAAAACTCTGTTGTATGCTTACAAAAATCCGACGATTATAACCTTTAGAAATGGCTCTTCGCAAATCTTACTTGGTATTTCGCAGACTTAACGCCAGCCATGACGGAGAGGGCAGTTCAAGAAAATGTGACCTCGGCGAGGGATACTTGATGCACATGCATCTTGGAGGAAAATGGCAGTATCTCTTTTCCAACTGCAGTGTTCTTGCGGTCAGAAATTTCCTTATGTAAGTTTCTTCGAAGAGAACCAGCTTCATTCTTGCATGCCTCCTGTTAGCACGAAAGTGTTTCATGCCGGGGTTCACTATGACTTCACTGACGTATTTCTGTCACGAATATGACGTTTAAAATATATACTATCAACAGATTGCAAGGAAATAAAACGAGAAGGATATATTTTCTCGAGTGGCGTGGAACCAATAACCTCTCGATTCTCAGCGCACTTATCACTATATGTGCCTCAAAGCGTGCGTTGTCGACGGTGCTAACGAAAAGGTATTTATATACACCATGTATCATTTAGCAGTCCTCAGAGCTTCTAAACACTAGCGTGTTTTCGTTGAGCACCGAAGTGGCGCGACAAGCTCGCGTTGGGTGCGCTCTAAAAAGGTCGTCGCCTCCACGGAGCGCGGGCTCTCCTGCGAACGCGCCCTTATCAGACTTCTAAATCGGGAAAGCACGAAGGTCATTTCGCTCGCTGCCACGACTGCACTTACAAAAGGAGCGCGCTGCTGGCACATGACGAAGGTCACTTTTCTCGCTGCCGCGACCACATTTACAAAAGAAGCGCGCTGCTGACACATGACGACGAAGTAAGAATCGTGACAGTCGTTCACGCTTGCCATGTGTTTACTTGTGCGCTCGTCTCGTGCGTCTTTTTCTTGTTGAGCAGCGTGCTTTAAGTGTCGAGCTGTGACAGTCTGTGCTCGTCCTGCGTATGGATAATTTCGTGCGTGTTTTCTGCGTGAGGTGTCTGATGCAAGTTTTGATCCGCTTGTTTTTCTGCACAATTTGTCGCTACTACTGAAACAGCGCACAATAAACGCCTAACTACCCCTGTGAATACACGTTTCACATTCGTGTTATACCAATTCCTGAATAGAGGGATCAGCCACGTTTCCTTTTTTGCGTTTAAGGAGAAAACATCAGGGTAAGTCGAGACGAACTACAAAGCATACAAAAGAGAAGCACTGGCATTTACTTGCAACTGATTTATTCTTCGCACAACAACCCGCATATATATGTGCCACAGTCACAAACTTTCCATGCACAAGCGTAAGAAGACTTATCACATAAGTGAAAAAAAAATACTAACAAAGATGCGCACGCATGAATTCATATTCGAAGGTGAAAAAAATATAGACGTATCGCTGATACAATGAGCTCTTTTTTTTCTGATGTGGCTGCTTCCAAGGCAAGCCTTTAAAGCATACAACATCACTTCTGTGAAGTCTCTTTTTGCATGCAAGTTTCACACCGGAAAATCCTAATAGTATTTGCTGAATACTTGTATCCCTACTTAGAACGTACTAATATGAACGGGCGTACGAGAAACCTACCATTTAGACGGCTTGATGAAGCCGCACACCCCTAGGAGCAACATCTCAGCAACATATCATTATGATTAAAGAGCTCTTCGGTGACTAATCAATTCTTAGTGTTTCATATAAAGCGCTACATTCATGGCTATTCTCGTTTGAGCTTAGACACACTTGTAATGCCTTTTTATAACTCATCGATAATATAACTAACCGATGCCGGCTATGATCTCGACGACACCATATGAACATTACTTAGTCAAACTGAACTTCATTGGACGGATACATACCAATCGATATGCAAAACTATTACAACACGATACTCGCAGCGGATAGTCATTTATAGTATAGTAAGCAAGTTTAGCTAAGAGGTGACGTTGAGAAGTTATTTGACGTATGCATGTGGGAGGTAGTGGCCAGATACTGCACCAGGGTGGCCAATCCTTCTCTGGTGAGGGAGTGCGTTCCCGGCGGTGGTTACCAGTGAGGCCACACCCAAGGCCTCATAATGCAGTTCCATCAACACGCGGATTTTTTTTTAGAATTACAGGCCGATCAGCTTGCTCTCTGTAGTATACAAGCTATTTACAAAGGTAATTGCTAACAAATAAAGAAAACATTAGAATTCAATCAACCAAAGGAACAAGCAGGATTTCGAACAGGCTACTCAACAATTGACCACATTCATACTATCAATCCGGTAATAAAGGAATGTTCAGAGTATAACCAACCACTATACATAGCCTTTATAGATTACGAGAAGGCGTTTGATTCAGTAGAAATATCAGCCGTCATGCAGACACTGCGGAATCGGGGCGTAGATGCAGTATATATAAACATCCTGGAAGAACTCTACAGGGGATCAACTGCTACCATAGTGCTTCATAAAGAAAGCAACAGAATACCAATCAAGAAGGGTGTAAGGCAGGGGGACACAATCTCCCCAATGCTATTTACCGCATGCTTACAGAAGGTTTTCAGAAGCCTAGAATGGCAACAGTTAGGGATAAGAGTTGATGGAGAATACCCTAGTAACCTGCGCTTCGCCGATGACATTGCATTGATGAGTAACTCAGGGGACGAATTGCAACTCATGATTACGGAGTTGAACAGGGAGAGCAGAAAGGTGGGTCTTAAAATTAATCTGCAGAAAACGAAAGTAATGTACAACAACCTCGGAAAGGAGCAGGGCTTCGAGATAGGTAATAGTGTACTTGAAGTTGTAAAAGACTGTCTACTTAGGGATGGTAATAACCGCAGAGCCTAACCACGACATTGAATTAACTAGAAGAATAAGAATGGGATGAAGCACATTCGGCAAGCACTCTCAAATTATGACAGGTAGATTGCCACTTTCCGTCAAGAGGAAGGTATATAACAGCTGTATCTTGCCGGTACTTAGCTACGGAGCAGAAACCTGGAGACTTACAAAGAGGGTTCAGCTTAAATTGAGGACGACGCAGCGAGCAATGGAAAGGAAAGTGGTAGGTGTAACCTTAAGAGACAAGAAGAGAGAAGAGTGGATTAGGGGACAAACGGGGGTTAAGGATATCATAGTTGAAATAAAGAAGAGAAAATGGACATGGGCCGGGCATGTAGCGCATAGACAGGATAACCACTGGTCGTTAAGGGTAACTAACTGGATTCCCAGAGAAGGGAAGCGGGTTAGGGGGAGACAAAAGGTTAGGTGGGCAGATGAGATTACGAAGTTTGCGGGTATAAATTGGCAGCAGCAAGCACAGGACCGGGTTAATTGGCGGAACATGGGAGAGGCCTTTGTCCTGCAGTGGACGTAGTCAGGCTGATTATGATGATGATGACGTTAAGAAGGAAAGTGGGGGACGCCATCAGCTTCACTCGTTTATCCACATTTTTCCTCGAGTAAATATATTGGAAATTTATTAGAAAATGCTGCATGAGGATAAACTCATCGTTTCCTCAATTTAATTAAAGGGGACTCTGGCACAGTTATCGTTCAGCCACCGTGTGAATGATGGGTGTAACACAAATTGCCTAGCCTTCGCGTTTACAGGATTTACACGCACTCATGGCTTTGTTTAGTGTTGTTTTGGTTCTGTTTCAGATAGAACAATGGACAGTTGTGAACTTTGTTAGCCGATTTGGCTTCGTGAGCCCCGAAAGGTCAAGGTTGCGAAGCGTAACTACTAAACCTTTTCTGAACCTCATATTACGGCGAAGTAAATTCAGGCAACATGGAAACAAGCGGAGCCAAAAACAAAAAAAAACGAAGAATAGCCGATTTGTGTACTACCGATCATTTTCATGCGGGCCGAAGTGCCGTACAAAGCATCCGCCACAGACACTAGTGCCAAAATTTCCTGTAATGTTTTTTTAGGAGACTCTATGCCTAAACTTATCTGTTCTATGCGTGTCTCCATCTCTATTGTTTCTGGAACTCTTTTCCCCACTGCATGTTTTTAACTGCCTGCAAACAAAGTACATGTTTTATATCCTGTTTTTGAACAGCTTGCAGCTGTTTTTTGAGAGACGTTTTACATTGCAGGACGCCAACATCTAGCTGCCTGAAGGTCCAAGCACGCCATCACAACATCCTACTACCCGGAAGCTTCCTGAATCTGCCCAACGCTACGCTTAAAGGACGAGACTTCTGCAAAAAGTTCTTTCCAGACTTCCAGGACGTATCGTACGCCGAGGTAAGTGTACAGTTTTACATTTCCCTATTTGCAGACCACAGGAGCGAGTTCGCGTAGCTATATGAAGAAGCTACTTTGAAATAATCATACATCAATTGACTAACATGCGCTTTCTAAGGTGTCTTCGAATCGTAGTGTTTTGCATTCGTTTATGTAAATTGAAATAAATTAATAGAAAAAAATAAAGCTAAACTAAGCGTTATCTCCAGTCTTCTGAATCTTATGTTACTGTCAAAAATCGAAATACAAGACGCTTGGGAAGAACGATTAGCTACCCAAAATTGCGGGGGAAAAGACGGTCAACTAAACAATGTCACAATAATTAACAAAACGAGAAAATGGGTCCATTTCATACAAATTTACAAGGCGCGCATATTTACAGATTTAAAACAAGAAAACATTTTCATAATTTTTTTTCTCGTCTTTTCGTGCATGGGAAGGGCACCAATGTAGTATTGTTCTACTCGCTATTGTAAGTGTTCCGCTGTTGTGCGTATCGTTCCTCAAAATATTGTATTTCCTCAACTTTGCATCTAATTGGTTACCTGTGATGTTGTATGCTCGCTTCCTGTATGGGCCTGCAGAAGACCGACAGTATATTAAATAAACATTTAATTATAAACTAAATAATTATTTAATTATTTAAATAATTAATTAAATAATTAATTAAGTTATATAAGGTAATAAATAAATGAATAGACAAATGAATGAATGAATGAATAGACAAATGAATGAACGAATGAATAGACAAATGAATGAATGACTGAATAAATGAATGAATGAATGAATAAACATATAAATGAACAAAAAAATAAATAAATAAATAAATACACACAAATGCAGGATCACCAAATAAACGATATAGCATATTTTTCTTAAACTGCGCACTATGTAAAGCTTGGATGTTCAACTTGCTTCTTGTCCACCTTGGTGGAACATGTAAGGTGCTCGGCTGCTAGCCTGCAGGTCGCAGGTTCGATCCCGGTCATGGTGCTTGCATTTCGACGGAGACCAAATACTGGAGGCCCTTGAAACTTTGGGATTTCAGTGCGCGGCAATGAACACCAAATGATCAATATTTCTGGAGCCCTCCACTACAGTGTCTCTCGTATTCATGTCGTGGTTTTGTGTCGTAAAACGCCGGATGTTGCTATCACAGTGCTTCTTGTAGTACGTGCTATGTACGGGCACTGCATTGTGGCTCTTGCAGGCGGAAAGTGGGACGAATAATTGCCATTTTCGTTGTAAAATAACACACCGGAAATTCGGTGCGCACTACGCCAATCTGTACGCACCGACGGGAACCCCTTGTAACACATCTTTGCAGAAGCTCATGGTAAGCCTGGCTCTCATTTTAATCTTCATAATATTTAGGTCTGTATACCGTGCATATTGTTTTAATTGTTTTTAATAATAGTTACCTTCATTATTTTACTTGATCCAGTATGAGTAAAAGAAGCGCTGGACCATTGACGAAACTCAATATTTTTAAAGTAAAATTTTATCAATGAATAGGAATCAATGTTACATAGAGTAGTACGTCGTCAAAATGTCACCAATTCTTCTTTTCTTATTTGTAAATAAAATTATGATTTTTTTCATTCAAGGAAAAATAATTTCGCGAATAACCAGTGTGACGTCAATCATTCGTTGTATTAACTATGATTAAAAAGCTACCAGCCCAATACTGTAGAGCTCTCAGAAGTTAAACACACAAAAGCCTTGATTTATGCACCATATGGGTTGTAATGCTGAGAATACAACTATTGCTACATAAACAGAGCCCCATTGACAGTTGTGAATCAAGAAATTTCACCGTGGGTGGGGGGGAAAGAGGGATTTAACTGTACTTTATGCATCTGCCTATCAACGTTGATGCGTGTGCTTGTATATAGCTAGATAAATAACCTTATTGACCATACACATGCAAAATCGAAAAATAACTCGAAGGGGGTGTGTTCAGCTTTGTAATCCCCCTCCTTGGCTACCATAGCGCCCATTGACCTCAACGCATTTATATATGCTCTCACCAGAAGTTTACCACCGAATGACAAAGCCTGACAAACTTGTCAAACATGGCGAAATGAAACAAGAAAGATGAAACGGGCTCAATTATTCTAATATTTGTCTCGGGGGGAAAACCTAAAGTTCAATGGTATTGAGGTTTCTAAATTACAAGACTCGCACGAAAAAAATTAAGGAAGGTGCTTCAAGTTTATTCAGTCCCTAAATGTAATATAATTTCAAGTAATTGTAGCGATTACTTAATTGTTTCGAAAGCCCATGTATACATATTCGGGCAACTATAACGAACGCGTTGCCTAACAAAGCTTTTTCATTGCAACCTGTTTCTTTTTCAGCGCTGTAATTTCGGCCTATGTGAATAGCCGACTCATAAAAAAATCAATATTTATGGGAACATTGTCATCATCTCGTTTTTGTAGGAATAAATCATTGCAAATAAAATATTTGTTCACTCTTATGCAGTTCGTCATTTTCTATGCTTTATACGAGAAGCTGTTGTGAAATACACATGCAAACTTGAAAACTTTCTGGCAGTGGCAACCGCCTACGCAGCCCTCTCCCTAGGCTTGGCTACGACATCGAAAGAAAGCATCAGTGGTTTGTTGAAGCAACTCCGAGTGGTCACTAGCTATTACGTAACGAAATAATAAACGAGCTTGCGTCATTTCTCAAGCAATCAGGAATGTTAACTCCAAGGACATTTGCACCTATCAACTTCCTGCGGGGGTGAAGTGTTATTACTTTATTTCAGCGCTGATTGTTAGTCCATTCGTGCGTAACCAATGCTCGGGTTGTAAACCCATAAACGTAGTATGCCTGATGACTTCACTCCCATAATTGTTACCCCCTTTACCCGCGTGATAAATACGAAAGTGACGAGCCGCATCAATATCATTTAAGCAGAACTTTTATTTGGGTGAGTTAGTAAATTGCTATTTGGGAAAAACAGCGCAAACAATGATGATAACACAAAAACATAGTGCACATTCTAGCGCAGAACTTGCGACTGAAATCGCCAGACATCGAGTCTAAAAGAGCTAGCAGCTAGCCTTTTCTTGTATGGCATTCAAATTTGTCGCTATCACATTCACTGCTTCACCCTTGCGGCGTCATCGTGAACGAATGTGTGAACATGCGGTAATTGTCAGTTCATGCATGACCCTCCAGTAGCCAACAGTTGTAATGTCTAAGCTTTTTTTATTGTGTTAGCAGCACAGATAACTTCTCGAGGATTCATTCAGTAATGTTGCAGGCTAGAAATTGCAGCGTGGTGTACTATAGATGATCACGTCTCAACTTTAGGCCTTTGTTTCCATGGTGTGCTGGAGGTCCCCACTTGTTTGCACCAGGATTACCGTGAATGTGACGACTGAACCGCACATCTAAGCGAGAAAAAAAAGAACATTACAAGAGCAAGCAAGCATTACCCACAAATATACCAATCCCGCAAGTTAACATTATTCATTGCATATAGTATAGACGTAAAATATAGATAGACGTAAAAATTGGCAAAAAGGAATTGGAAAAAAAACGGACACAAAAAATAATTTGAAAAACTTGCAGCACGGCCGCAAAAATGTAAAAAGGGAAAGAAGAAAGGTAAATTGAGAAAAGAAAAAGACAAATAGCAACAATAGAGAAATATTAACGGTGATTGAAAAGAGATAAGAAACTGAGGTAATTGTAGAAAGAGAAAAAATAACCATCAATTGAAACAAGGCCACCACGCTCCACTACTTCTTTCGTGCATGGCACCACTATAGTGCGAAACGGCCTCGATTTCATTTTATTGGATACGAGGTTTGTATTTATGTACAGATGGTGAACATTATCACAAGGTATAATTCCACAATAAGCTGAGACGTAGTAGCTCAGGTAACGAAGCAACAGTTAAAGGAAAAAAGTGCCGCCATATCCACGAAGTGAATGATGAGTGTGCGAAGCTCCGGAGGTAAACCTGGTAAATCATGAATCCTCCGTACATTTTCCCACTCGATTTTATCACAACGCTCGACCTAGCGTACGTCGCTGCACTAAATCGAACGATTGCCTTCCACCATTGACGCGTGCCATATGTGCTTTCATTCATATTATATAACATCTTGCACCTTTCATCAACTACAAGTACCGCCGTCTAGTTTGTAACATATTGCATCTTTTCATCGTCAGCTACAAGTACCGCCATCTAGTGAACACTGCAAGAACTAAACGAGAGGTGGCTACATACAGGGAACGCACAGCCCACGCCATAAGGAGCTTCGCCCCTAATAGGACGAATACATGTGCTACTCATAACTGTTTATTAGCGGAGATACGTTCCACGTAGACAGTCTTTTCTTCACGCACGCGCACACAGGAATTGAGTGTTACGTGTGCACCAGAGGCACTTGCGCATAAATACCAAATCTGCGTGCAGCAAAGTGATAAACGGCTCACTTATACAACGATTCTGTTTCTACTCGGCGAAAAATGGGAGCTTGTGCCGAACAGGGACACTGGTGGGAGACGTCTCAGTCGGCAAATCGCTTGTTCGTCCATGGTGTCACATTTCGGCGCCACGTAAGGATCACTAGGTTCTTTACAATCGCGTGTCAATGTCTTTTTTTCTAATAAACGAACACACAACATAATATTTCCTGTTTGATCGACGACGTTCGCGAGCATGAACCAAGCCACCAGTTCAAGGTGGCTGAGCGTTCCGCAATTGCCTAAACTTTCAGAGACATGCAGGCAGACTGGCCTGCATATATAAATGAAAACTATCCTCCTTAAGTAAGCTTCTATGGCAACTCTCGGAAAAGCGTCACCGTTCCTTGCCAGAACACTTCCTAGCAGCACTCTTTGGCAGCTGCACAGCAACCTCTGGTCAGTTACTTTATTACTGCATGTGCATTCGTGACAAAAGGATATTGTCACGTGGTCTTGACATTGACCAAAGCGGAAGTCTGGATGCTTATGGCGAAATTCATCATTTCGGTGAACCTGTGCCTTGGCAACGAAAAGCCAGAATATAAACTGTGCACGCTGTACACTGGTAGCGGTGAGCAGAGTGTCTGCCCTGAATAATCTGGTCTGTGAGACGCCGCATAGGTAATTTTACTTACAAAATCGAATATTCTAGCGTTATCACGGGCCTTTTCGAACGCTCTAGAAAAAAGACTTGACTATTTGCGTCCTGCGTGTAATCTTACTATAATGGTCTCGGACAATCTTAAAGCTACATGAACATCGCACCATGGTCCATGCCAAGTGCTTCAATTAGGTGTTGTGGTTGACACTGGAACACGCAAAATTAAAGCAAGAAACGGGCAAGCTACACATATGTGAAACATTTCCCTGCTTCTGTGCCGAGTAGCGCTTGCCTTCGTCATTTTTTGTGTGTTTGTCGTTTTATTCCTTGCGCTAATATGTCTCAGTCACTTAAACACTATCAGCTATCTCAACTACATTTTCGATGGAGGCGAAAACGCTGTACACCCGCGTGCTCCGATTTGGTTGCACGTTAAAGAACCCCAGGTAACCGAAATTTCAGGAGCCCTCTACTACAGCGTCTTTCATAATCATATGGTGGTTTTTTGGGTCGTTAAACCCCACATATAATCATCATCATCAACAACAACAATTATTTTTGTGGGCGTCCGCTAATGATGCAACGCAATCATTCGGGCTTAACACAACAACGCTCAAACCAGCCATATTTTCTTTTTGACGTTCCTTCAATGTTGTAGAAAGTGGCTGCCGACGTACCGCGACCAGAAGTCGTCCATCGAGGTGGAAAAAGCTCCCGGCCGTCAGGTACATGTCGTCGGCATCTATCGCACTGTGTAGGTATGTGACCTGCACAATAACAAGGAACTATTGTTATTTTCGTTGTCCATATCCTTGGGACAACAGCAGTAGGCAGCAGCAGTAACATAAATACACTTTTGGTCCACTCACCTGACGGTAGTAGGCATCTGTTACCTCAACCATGCGCACCGATTTTAAGGCGTTCTTCAACTTTTTAACCTGCAAATGACGCGGTTTGTAAAATAATCGGATTACGGGGGCCTCAAACGCCAGTAAACCTCACAACTGACAAAACTGTATGTGCTTACGAGGTCTTCAACCATTATGATAATCAGGCTGCCTCGTTGCATTCATGAGCGTTTGGATATTTACTTTAGTAATGTTTGCATTTAATTTTTATGTATTTGTTCCTGTTCAGTTGCTCTTTAAGACGCCTAGTATACCCTTGTACAAGTTGTGCTCTCATTACTGACATCACGTTGAAACGACAGACAGAATAAACCTGCTTTGCTCTCTGAAGCTTCATGGAGTTATGAGAGATAGTGTACAGTAAAGTTCGCTGCTAGTTTTGGTATTTCTGTTTGTAGCTACCACTATCGTTGCTTCACCATTGCGGTGAAATGTTGGTGTTGATGTTGGTGTTGTTGGTGATGTTGGTGTTGGTGGTGTTGGTGGTGTTGGTGGTGTTGTTGTTGGTGTTGTTGGTGTTGTTGATGTTGGTGTTGGTGTTGGTGTTGTTGGTGTTTGTGTTGGTGTTGTTGATGTTTGTGTTGGTGTTTGTGTTGGTGTTGTTTGTGTTTGTGTTGATGTTGTTGCTGTTTGTGTTGGTGTTGTTGGTGTTGGTGTTGGTGTTGGTGTTCCATTGCACTTCGTGGCATACATGTACCTTTTTTTATCAAAAGGGCTTCAAATGTCTCACCTCTCTTCCCAGGTCATCGCTGAGGAGCACCATGTCGACGAAGCAGAGGACGCAGAAGGTGGCATAACTGTTTGCCACCATGGCCTCCAGATGTAGCTCCGTGAAGGATCTGTACAGGGCCATGCAAGTCAAGACCATTACGCTTGCCGAGGAGGCCACAAAAGCTGGACGCCAGACTTCATTGACGATATTCTTGAGCTCCATTACTGTGCATACATTGACTCGAATCGCTTCCATTCTGGCAGCAGCATCTCGAAGTGCTACTCGGGATGCATAGGCCGCAAGCAGTTTGTTGAGGGTCATGACCTGGGCCTGCAGGTACCGCAACAATACCTCGCAGAAGCAGGCTACCGAGACATACATCATAGACTCGTAGAATAGCAATGCCATGGTGCTCCAGATGGTCAAACATTTAAATAATGGGTGCCAGTTCAGGCGAAGTGAAAAAAAGCTATCGTAGTGCGCATAAATGATGAGCAAAGTCGTTACTACAAAGCTGAAGGTAAGGCCGATCCTTAGAGCCACGCGGAAGAAGTGATCGATTGCAACAGAATTTGGGGGGACCTCGAAACTGCTGGATACTTCGTAGTCGGCAGCAGACCGTAAGAACTTGAGAATTTTTCTCGACCCTCGGGCCACACACACGACGCTCCAGAAAACCTTGAAGGCGCAGATGCTGTGACTGATGGTGCCGAGAAACTTGCCGAAGCTGCAGTTCCATCCGTCGTCGCAACCCATCTTGTTCGAGATGCTGTATCCTTCGAATATCGCCATCATCACCAGCCAAGCCAAGGAGTAGAGTGTGTAAACGCTCTTCCACGACGCCTTGGACGTTCTCAGGGTACGGTCGTTTATGTTGCTGATGTACAGGCATCCGAAGAAGCGACACAGCCTGGCATATCCGACGAAAGTGCGCAGCATGAAAGAGCCCCTTGTGGAATCGATGTTGGTGCGTCCGACAGTAGTCCCGTGAAGGTCATGAGTAAGGTCTTCAACGTGTCCCTCTCGTGCATTACCTGCAAAGAGTTAGCTTTCGGCGGTTATCCGTACACGTGCATTTCTATATGTGCGTGCGTATACCTAGTCGTAAATTGCAACAGAACGGGTCATAACAGGGACAGAAATTGCTGCTTCAGCGACTTTCTGTGTAGTTACCTGAAATCATTGATGTGCGACAGAGATTTTCCATCGTTACAACGGAATTGAATTCTGTCGCGAGCGTCTTATTACAATAGAAAGCTAATACGCGACAAAAAAAGTTCGTAGTAGCGCAAAAAGATGTGTTGTCACAACAGGCAATTAGTTACCGGTAAGAAATATTTCGGAGCCAACGCGTAACGTCCCTACAGTAGCTTATTGTCACAATAGGAACCCAACAAAGCTTCACGACAGACGACACGGAAACAGCATTATACCACGTCTCGACACACAACAACACACGATAATTTTCTGTCGTCCCATTCTCTTGTACTTTTCAAGTGGGGCGTGCGTCTCTAGTAACATAGCCTGATTGCCAGCTTTACAGCTGAGGAAAAGTCTCGGTACGCAAACAAGATACTGTACTCACTGGCAAGTAAATTGAAAATGTGTAATTTAAGGAAACAGACATATTTGTCATGTAGTACGGGCTCATTTACCGGCACACCTTCTATGGCATTGTTTACATTTCTTCGTGCTTCTATCAACTACAATTGACATCTTTTTTAGTGGGCCATTATCCTTAATGTGACATGAGTTAGGACGAGGAAGTTCTTACCTTGTGGATAATTGCAGAAGATTTACGCTATGACCCTCGATCGCTTTTATGCACTGCATACTGCACGTGTCTCAAGAAGCAAAAGCTAAAAAGTCTCTTGTCTGTTTATTGCTTCATCTGAACTAGTAGCGCACTGCGCAAGCACTAAGGAGAAAAGAAGAATAAGAAATAAAGGGGGAAATTGAAAATCAAAGCGCCCGTTTTTCTTTGTTAGACGCGGTAATAATGACAACTAACAGACGATGCGCAGGAAAGCATAGGGGATGCAAATAATGGTAATTGTAAATTGAACGTCAAGAAATGAATGCAGACGAAAAGGCAACCTGCCGCTGGCAGGTTGCCAAATAACACGTTCAATAACGTTCAATGACGTTCAAATAACGCGCCCAATGCTCTACCACTTGAGGTATACAGCGGTGGTCACCCCCCCCCCCCGGTCCACGTTTCGTTTTATGTGTGTCCATTTTAAAACTGATAGTTGTAGTCACAGCAGCCAGTAGCCAAGTCGGCGAGTCTGAAGCACTCGCCTACTTGCACTCGTCGTGTGTGGAGCACTCGCCGATTTTAGACCTGTTGGCGTCACGTAGCATTGGACCTTACAATAATAACGAAAGCTGGGCTAGTTCGTGGTTCATACTTGGGAAGTAAAAACAGCGCAAAATATATACAAGGACAGAGGGAGACGACACTGCGCTGAGCTCACAACTAAACTTTATTGGAAGACCTTGGAAGACATTGTCCTTCTCTATATTTTTGTGCTGTTTTTACTTCGCAAGATTTGACCTTACTACGAGCTGGAAGCTCGTGTTAATAGCCATGAAGACGAGTTTTCTGTCGTGGCTACAGTCGAACTGACGTATACCCTCACATGTTTACAACTCGCATATGTGCCACATAAGTTGGTAGAGCTTCATACGATCAACATGAGTTGGTAGAGCAGTTGGTGGTAGTGCCGTTGGTACATCAACATGAGTTGGTAGAGCATCATGAGTTGGTAGAGCATCAGGCGCACTAATTGAAGCCTGTAGGTCCAGTCCCTCCTAAAAGCAGGCTACCTTTTTGTTTGGTTTTCTTCACATTTACGCCACAATCGCTACTCATAAGATATCCCATGCTTTAGTTTGCATTATTGTCTGTTTTCATTATTGTGTCTAACAACGAGAAAGGAGCCCTGAAACAGCTCCGAAACAACCCCTGAAAATACAAATAATAAGCGAGTTGTTCTCTCCCGCCGTTTCTCGTCCTTGTGACACGATTGGTGACGCCAGCAGTTTTTCACCTGACGTCAGCATGAAATAAGCTGTCGGTGGATCGATTTAAGAGAGGTATTTGAGGGGAACTGCCACCTATCCTGATTTGCCATGCAGTCGTATGCCGGCTCTTTTTTGTCGCGAATGACTTACGTTCGCGAGAACCTGATTTCACTTCGTTTTCTGCGTCGGCGACTGAGCAGCGTGAAGTCGAACAATTCAAAATCTTTACAGGACCAACGCTTAGTGCTTCGTGTTTGATAATAAAATAAGTGGCGTCGAGGATGTAGGTCTTGCAGGAATTATTGAGAAGGTGAGGAAAACTACTGCATCGCCTTGGAACTCGGTGGGGCTTAAATGCCCTTCAAATTTTCCTTTTTATTCATTCGTAGCGATAGTCTTATTCAGGTTGACTTGATGCCTTCAGTTAGTGTGTGACGGATGATTGGTCAGCAACCAGCTCGTAATAAGATCAAGTGCTCCGTGGTGCCAACGAGCAGAAAAATTGTTCAACACTCGCCACATAGTGACCACAAGCAACGCTAACTAACACTTCCAGGTCACTAGCAACGCTAACACTTCAAGGTTTAAAATGCACATATATACACCAAATAAAGGACGACCACCGTATCTCAGTTGGTAGAACATCGGCGCGTATTTCCAAGGCCACAGATTTCGTCACCACCCGCGCCAAATTATCTTTCGTCCACTTTTTTTTCGTCACATTTACATCCCAGTTACTAACAACACCACTATACTTTACTTGGCATCACTGTCGGTTAATTAGCTAGCAAGCGAGCATGCTAGGTTAATCGTAGGTTACGGTACATAATAAAGAAACCAGGAACGTCAATGATCATCCCAAGTCTTTCACTACAACCGTGCAACTGAATGGTGGTGCCGCGAGCATAATATTCACCATTGCTGGTGAATATACTGGGAGTTTGGTGCTTACCCGGCCATATAGTGCACTGTGAAGTGAGCAGACTCCAACTATCGCACCACTTACGCCGGAAACACTTCATTATCACAGGAAGGTGACGACGCACTTCGCGAACATATACCGCCAAACGGAACTGCAACCTCCGGGCTCGTCTGAGTAACCTAGACTGTCAAGCTCACTTCAACTGCACTTTACTCGAGGTGAGTGCGCGAGTTCTCGAATGTTGACGTCAATAACGTCGTTTAACACATTTCTTTATTGCTGCCTTCCGGTCGGATTAGCATTTGCCACGCTAACTTGCGATTTACTTTGCGATCATGACTTGGCCTACAAGAGCACTGTCCATAAGAAGCTTGCGCGTATACTTCCTGTGTAACAGGAAACATTTCACTTCGTCGTCACACTTGGTTCTGTCGAGTTGGGTGCTTCGATCGCGCGAGCAACAGGCGGTAATCTCCTTAACTGGATCGATCGTAAACTTTCAAGCATGACAAAGTATCTTGCGTGACTGACGACAGTCGAACTTCGGGCGTGAAACTGAGCTGGTCGAATAAGAGCTCAGTCGGTAAGCTTTCGTTATAAAAGATTGGGGCGAGCAAACTCGGACACCAGAAAAATAGCACGATACCAGAAACGCCCACAAAAAAACTGATGGAGGTGCCCAACATTTTACGGCTGTCAATAAGCTAGGTATTTGTGCCCCTGTACACATAAAGAATGAGCGAGTTGTAAACAAGACGCCGACAAATGAATGTTTCGTGAACACCAATCATTTCACTGGTTGCCTTACAGATGTTGTGTATAATGTTCCTTTTAGCCACGGGTGTTTCTACGTATACGACAGATGGGCAGCAGATTACTAGAACAAAGGATTACTAACGGGGAACTTGAACACTAATCTTCCTTTACATTGCCCAGAATGCAAGCGCACGCCAAGGCTCGATGAATGCGCAGTTTTGTACCGGCATATAAATGAAGAAATACGTCTTATGACTGAGGCATGGCATATCGGTAAAAGGGGCTGTGCACGCGGGAGCACCCCTTCAATAAATAAGCAATCAAATTCCTTAATAGTTATCGGTCACAAAGCCCCCCACATCTGCCGGACTGATAGGTTCGGCTAGTGTATGGCCATGCGAGGATAAGTTTTAGCGTCTTATTTTTTTTTCTCACAGATTGACGGCCTAGTTGGTTGGGATTAATCATTTATATGGGTAGAGCGCACCACGACGTGATATTTTCCAGGTTTTATTAATCTACTTTTATCGTAAAAACAGCATGTTTGATCACAAATAAAACACTAGTTTCAAGTTAGCGCTGTGTGTGTGTATCTCCTTGTTGTGGTGCGCCATACCAAAAGAATCTTTTAAAGCCTCCTTGGCTATACCCATAGGAGCGATGAACCTACAGTTGCGCGTCTCTTGGATTGGTAATCTGTGCTTTTGGAGTCTCACCTTTTCTTTTTCTGCCCGTGTCTGGCACACTGTGTGTTTTGTAATATAAGGTGGACTTGATCTATGTACGTGAAGTCGACGGAAAAAGGTCGAAGTTCTCCCCACCTTTGCATAATTAAAATCACGAAGTAGAACTGAGTAAATCTATATTATCCTGTGGCTTTTCCAATCAAAAAAGTAAGTCTATGGCCTTTCGAAAAGTGGTAATTTTCTATTTCAGAAGGCAATGTAATATTTTTGTATCTATTCCTAGGGCTTTCTCGATCATAAAAAAAATGCAGCCTGTCGAAATCTCGTAATTTCAAATTTCGGGAGCTTTTCTCGTACTTTATTTAAATCAACTCTGAGCGCTTTTCTGATCGGAGAGCATAGTCCATTGCCTTTGAAAAACTTTTAATATTGAATTTTGCCTATATGTTCTCCATTGTTGCTCAAAGTGATGTCGAAATGGAATTATTCGAAACGCGAGCTAACATGAAAAAATTGCAGAATAAGAACTTTTCGGGGGCCGCCCATTTTCTCCCGAAATGGCACTAAAAAAGAATGATCAGCATGCAACGCAACCTCGAAAAAGCTAAATTTTCCAAAGGCTTTAGGCTTGCGATTTTTCCTCAAAATGATCCCCGAATGCGATTATTCGAAACTCGACTGAACGTCGAAACAAAGAAAAAAAAGCTTTCTGAAGGTTATTGGCTACCCAATTTGTCTCAAAATGGCCCTCAAAAAGGAATTATCAGCATTCAACGGAACCTCGAAAAATCAAAATTTTACAAAGGCTATGGGCCTGGATTTTTTCTCAAAATGACGTTCAGTTGCTTTTTGATTAACTGCAATTCGGCGAAAAAACGAAAAAGAGAAGCTTTCCAGCATTCCACGCAACCTTGAAAAATCAGTTTCCCCAGTGCTATACTTGCAATTTTTTCTCAAATTTATTCGGAGATGGAATTGTTCGAAACTCAACTGAACGTTGAATAATAAAAAAAGCTTTCCGAAGGCTATAGGCTGGCCGCCTATAGCCTTCGGAAAGCTTTTTTTGTCTAAAATGGCCCTAAAAAAGAATTATCAGCGTTCGACGCAACCTTAAAAAAAATTGAAATTTTCCCAAGGCTATACGCTTGAAATATTTTCTCAAAATGATGCGGAAATATAATTATTCAAACCTCTACTGAACGTCGAAGCAACGAAAAAGAGAAGGTTTCTGAAGCTTATAAGCTGCTATTTTGTCTCAAAATGGCCCTAAAAAGAATTATCATCAATTGACGCAACCTAAAAAAAATCGACATTTTTCCCAAGGCCTCGCGGCAATAGGCTTGCGATTTTTTCTCAAAATGATGACGTTCTGTTGTGTTTTTAATAACTCTAATTCAGCAAAACAACGAAAAATAGAAGCTTTCTGGAAGTTATAGGGTGCCCATTTTCTCTCAAAACGGCCGTAAACAAGCATTATCAGAATTCAACGAAACCTCGCAAAATCAAGATTTCCTCAAGGCTATCAGTTTTTCTCAAAATGATGCGGATATGGAATTGTTCGAAACTCGACTGAACATCGAAGCAACGAAAACGAGAAGCTTTCTGAAGGTTATAGGCCAAACTGGGGTCAAGGATGCCATAGTTAAAATCAAAAAGAGGAAACGGACATGGGCCTGTAGGCAGGATAGCCACTGGTCAATAAGGGTAACTGACGTAATCACCTTGAAGGGGGAGGGGGGTTGCTTTTTTGCCGCTGGTTTCATATCGCCAATGACCGGTTGTTTTGCTCGCCACTAGATGACGGCAATGGCGACTGTGGTTGCTATTGCTCCCACGTGAAGGCGCTCCAAGCAGACGCCGGAGCGCGTGCTCCTTTTCGTAAAACGTTACACTGTACAGGCACTCTCAGAATAATACTCATACCCAGGACAGATGAAGGAGACAAGCTTAAACTAGTGACGCCTTATAGACCAATATCACTCACAAACGTTAACTATGAGATCTTTATAAAGGTTCTTGCCGCGAGGCTTCAGAGCGTCATCAAAGAAATTGTCGGAGACAACCAGACCCGTGGTATAAAAGGAGATAGAGAGAAATAAACGTTTATTTAGAGACAGTGTTCCGAGCGAGGCCCGGTGTCACCCTAAGGTGGGAGGGTTCCCTAGTCCAGGAACCCTCTGGCTTCGACTGCCCTCTCGGCCCTGGCGACGAGTTGTCGCTGGTCTTCCAGGTATAAAAGGAAGGACAATTTTTTCGAACATTCACAAGATGAGGTGTGTACTAATAATGTTGTGACAGCGCTTTAGCTGGGGTCGCCATCTTCCAAGTAGACCTGGAGAAGGCATTTAACTGTGTCACGCACATCATTTTGTTTTCCATCTCGGAACATGACGAGATGAAAATGCCGCCAAGGCCACCCCCTCATCACAAAGGGGGTGGCCTTGGTTTTTGTGACGTCACGGGTACCAAAGTGAACTGGGGGAAGCCCATCGGGTTGTGGCACGGGAGCTCGCCTTCAACGCCAGAGTATTTTGCCAACGTGCGCTAGATGAACTCGCCGACTAGGTGTCTTGGTTTACCCTTGGATAGTTACGGAAATAGTGAAGAGTACTGGGGGAACCAGGTTAAAGTGCTCAATAGAAAAAAATCACCGATGAAAGAGCACGCCCCCGCCTATTTTTGGGAGGGCCAAAGTGTGTGTTATGTTTTTCATCGCTAAGTTGTCGTGTGCAATGCAGGCGTTACACTGTTCCAGAATAAACGTGTAAAAGCTTCACAGAGTCGTGGAGATAGTTATAGCGTGAAAACAGAACGACGACGCAGAGACAAGAAGGACACGAGGGACACGTCTTCGGAAAGGTGCAGCCGAACCAATTTGTTTCGGTTGGTAAAGGACGGGGTATTGGGCTTGGCGCGTCTTTTTATACGACAGCTGGTCAACAGACTTCTGTTTTTTCGTGATCTAAGCGATTCTTTTTTGCTCATAGTATGCCAACTAAGGCTTAGGCAACACCCTACCGGAACTTGTTGTCTCTTCTGATAATAGCACGTCGGGGGCGTGGCATGGCTATCTGAAAGAAATAGTAGACAGTGTGGGTTGTTTATTGGTTCGTGTTTCTTTCGACTACCTTCGCCGTGATAAACGAAAAGAACTGTATAGGGCTGTGTGTGATATTGTTCTACCAGTGCCTTTGCAAAGAGCCATATACAGTGGAAGGAGTGGACAGAATTTACCTAAGAGGCTGAGAAATATGCAGGTTCCTACGGTGGTTGAAACATTTTTCTTTAAATAACACACAGGAACACTTTCTGTAAGGACCTTCACAGAAGAGCGGGGCTTTTATACAACATGGGGATCACACTGCTTAATACGCAACTAACCGAGAACCATAGACCATGTTTTTTTTGCACTGTTCAGAAGGGGTATGTTTTTGAAACATCTTACAGCGGACATTAAAGAAAGACTTCCCATTGAATCCGCATGGGATAAGGTATCTGACTGTAGATAATGAAGAAGGTGTCCCTTTGGATTTGGTAATGTTGACGGCCCTCCACTGTATATGGCGGGCTTGCATGGCAGGATACTACTGCGACCCAGACGCAAAGCCGCCGAGAATTTATTTCAGACGAAGCACGTTCAGCTTTGTTGAAAGTGTAAATATTCGGGAATCGGTGCCTGAATCGCTGCTGGTCACTGAACCTTTGGCATCAATGAAAGAATTTTAAAAATGCCAATATCAGTCCAAACAAGACTGATGGCATGTTTTCTTCATTACTGTATGCACTATATGATGTGTCAAGTCTGTGTTGTGTTTTGACCAAACCCCGCAGGGGTGTCTGCGCAAGTAGGCGTTCGGTGCGTAGCGACACCACGGACCCGAACTAACGGGGGAGTTTCTACTTCCTCCCATGCCTAGCCGTGCGTGGCTTTGCCGTGTCCGGGGAAAAGGGGATCCTGGGGGTTGAGCCGACGCTGGGTGATTGGACCGTTAAGGCCCCCCCGGCAGAGGCAACACACCCCTTTGGCCCCGGCTTCACGTATACGGCACCCCTGGGCTGACCCACCCAGGGGAAATCGGCAGTCGCCTCTTCCTGTCTCCTTCTGTCTTTCAATCTTCGTCTTTTCTACTACTTTTGATCTTTCCTGTCCTCTGCTCACTTCTTTTTACTTCCACAATTCTCGGCGGCAAGGGTTAACCTGGTGTACATATCCAACCTTGGGTAGATATATTAGTAGTAGTAGTAGTAGTAGTATTTTTATTTACAGTAAGCCAGACAGAGAGCTCACTGCAGGGGCAAAGGGCTAAAGGCGAACAGCCTGACAAAGGCCCTTGTCCCTCCGCAGTCCGTGACAGTGCAAAGCTTAAACAATATATATATTCAATACATTGCTTTCAAGCAACCTGAAATTGTAAACACAAAATTCAAACATAAATAGCATAAGAAGTTTACATGACACATTTTCAAGAATTTGAGGTCACTCTCGTTATAATTTACAACTAAACAATATCACTGAAACAACTCCAAAACAGACATAAGATGCATGCGGATACAATGAATTCCGCGGTATACACTCGTATAATTGACATATCAGTTTATAAACAATTTAAGCACTTGCAGAGGCATGAGACTCCAGTACATAGTTTTGATAGTGTAGACCGGTGGTTATGAATAAGTTCTTTATTTGTTTCTTGAAAGTCGCACTACAAGCCCTAAAATTCAATTGATCTGCAAGGGTATTTAAAACCTGAGGTACCTGGTAAGGTATTAGGTTATAGTGGCCATCTACGGCTGGCGCTTGCGTCTCCTTCGCGTCTCGCAGCGTCCCCTTGTGGGGCTCGGTGGTGGGTGGCTGGCATGGTCGCCGAATAAGCTACCTAATTTATGGGAACTCCTAGCCTTATCACAACCGATCGCCCCTCCAAGAGGTGGTGCACCGATGCTCTTTTTGAATTTCTACCAAACAAGAAAGATAACTTCCCGAAATATCACATCATCCACTGTGAAAGTACAGAAAAGAAAGTTAGAAGCATTTCACCTTTCCTTTTGTCTAAATGCCTTACAGAAACGCTAGCGCGGGCTACAAAGCCACAAAGACCGCCAGCGGTGACCTGCTACACGAAATAAAAGACCACGCTCAGTACCAGGTACTGCATAACCTTACATCATTTGGTGATCAGCCTATTAAAATCCCACCGCATAGAACCATGAACACCGTGAAGGGTGTTGTATCACATAGAGACCTGATTAACCTCTCTGATGAGGAACTTCTAACACGCTGGAAAGACAAAAATGTCATCTAGGTGCAGCGTATCAGAATAAGAAGAGATAAGAAAGAAACACCAACGAAAAACATCATACTTTCGCATCTAGCACTCTCCCCACACAAATAGCAACAGGATATCTTAAACTGCCAGTCAGACCGTACATACCCAACCCGCAGCACTGCTTTAAACGCCAGAGGTTCGGGCACGGCTCCCAGAGCTGCCGAGGACAGCTTACATACGCGAAATGTGGCACCAAAGGTCATACCGCTGACGATGACTGTAATTTAAAATTCCACTGCGGAAATTGTGAGGCTGAGCACCCCGCTTATTGCAGGTCATGCGTGGCCTGGAAAACGGAAAAATAAATAATAACCACAAAGTTTGAGTTGCATATAGGCTTCCGTAAAGCACAGCAGCCTAGCGTGCAGCCAGTCGGCCTAGCGTGCCGACGCAAACGCCACAAGCCCCCACGGGGGGAGCAGCCTCGGCTGCCCCACCCTCCCTGAATACAGCACCATCGAAGGCCCCTGTGAACCCTGGCAGCAGCCAGGGCACCACACAAACTAAAGAGGTCCCCTCGACCTCCCGCCCGGTAGGGTCGAAGGCTCCGTTTGTCACGACGAAGCCTACAACGAAAACAGCATTGTCTGTCGTCTCTCCTGAGGCGATGAACACATACAGTGAACCGGCGCAGACTGCGCCAAAGGAGCGCCGAGGCCCCCCTACCGCTCTAAAAAAGACAAAACAGTAATTACAGGGCCTCCTAAAGGCCCTGTAAAATAAGTCACTTCTCTCTTTGAGACACCACTCACACTCATTTCGTACACACAGCACTTCTTTACTCCCAATATGGAGACAAAAATTATACAAAGAACGTCGAAGGACTACTCTGAAACCTCGACGATGTCCAATAACTTCTACACAAACATTCATCAAAAGTGCAGCGTGTACAGGGAACACACACAAAATCCAAGACTACCCATTTTACCTCGAAAAATCGACAATTGGCTTGAACATTGTACTATGCAACTTCCAAATCAAGCCTCCCGAGCTGCTGTGGTAGCTCAGACGGTAAGGCGCTTGGCTCGCAACCGAAGAGTCGATGGTTCGAATCCTGCCGGCACTTGGCTGAAAAGAAAAAGAAATGGCGGATTCCATGGCTGAGACCGGCCATCATAGAAGGTGAATCCTGAGACCAGTCTCGAGGCCTGAAATGGCAGGGTCATCCAAGCACTTCCAACCGTAGAAACCAGCCGGCAGTCGTATTAGAGAACTCCGTCCGGAGTTGAAAGATGCCATCATGGGTTTTAATTTTTTGTTGAATTTTTGAATGAAAAAATATCAAAAATACCCCCGGTTCGCTGCGCGTGACATGGTACCGGGGTCCCCGCGCAGCGTGTTGGGGGTATCCAGGCAGAGTAAGCTTCACCACTGGGGCGACGCGTCACAGCCCCTCGAAGCCCGCCTGTACCCTGTTTAGCTACCGGTGGGTGGCCGGCCGGCACTGGGGATCGAACCCCGCACCTGCCGTAGCTGAAGCGGACGCGTACGTGCAATGCCACAGCTACGGTGAAGGCTCTAGCTGCTAAAGTGCTACATACCCGTCTCAAGAAATCTTAAAACAGTTAAAAAGAAAACGGCATGGCATTTATTGAGACTTCCCGGGACAGAGGTTTTGCATTGCTATTCCCACAGCGGGATTCGAACCATCACTTTCTCGGTTACAAGCTCGACATCTTAGCCACTCGACCACTGGAATTGCACAGTAACCACTGCTTATAAGCTATAGTCTGTGCATTATTGCAGAGCTTATTCATTCAAATGTAACAGTAGTGTTGTCTGCATCATTTTCGGTATATACGAGCCACGTAACAAAAATGTTGGCCCCAATCATAATGAAGATTATATGCATTTTCTCACGAAATTTAGTGCCAATATTCAAATATTTCAAGTACCACGCATCGATGAATAGGCAATTCTCAACCTCGCGAAATCGATAAATATGTAATTTTCCAAACACTACACGCCTGCTTTTTTATCAAAAATGGTCTTAAAATTGAATTACCCAATATGCTTCGCAACCTTGAAAAATCAACTCGTTGGCAGTTTTTCAAAGGCTATAGTCTTACCATTTTTTCTCAAAATCATGGTGAATACATATATGACTTAAAACGCGTTAAAACGATGAAAAGCGAAATATAAAAGCTCTCCGAAGGATATAAAGTCGTCATTTTGTCTCAAAAAGGTCCTAGAAAAGATTTATCAGCAATCGACGCAACCTTGAAAATTCGAAAATTTCCAAAGGCTATAGTCTTACCATAATTTCTCAAAATCTTGGCGAATATATATAATTTAAAACGCGTTAAAACGTCGACAAAGCGAAAGACAGAAGCTATTCGAAGGATATAAAGTCGTCATTTTGTCTCAAAAGGGTCCTAGAAATGATTTATCAGCATTCGACGCAACCTCAAAAAATCGACAATTGGCTTGGACATTGTGCTATGCAACTTCCAAATCAAGCCTCCCGAGCTGCTGTGGTAGCTCAGACGGTAAGGCGCTCGGCTCGCAACCGAAGAGTCGATGGTTCGAATCCTGCCGGCACTTGGCTGAAAAGAAAAAGAAATGGCGGATTCCATGGCTGAGACCGGCCATCATAAAAGGTGAATCCTGAGACCAGTCTCGAGGCCTGAAATGGCAGGGTCATCCAAGCACTTCCAACCGTAGAAACCAGCCGGCAGTCGTATTAGAGAACTCCGTCCGGAGTTGAAAGATGCCATCATGGGTTTTAATTTTTTGTTGAATTTTTGAATGAAAAAATATCAAAAATACCCCCGGTTCGCTGCGCGTGACATGGTACCGGGGTCCCCGCGCAGCGTGTTGGGGGTATCCAGGCAGAGTAAGCTTCACCACTGGGGCGACGCGTCACAGCCCCTCGAAGCCCGCCTGTACCCTGTTTAGCTACCGGTGGGTGGCCGGCCGGCACTGGGGATCGAACCCCGCACCTGCCGTAGCTGAAGCGGACGCGTACGTGCAATGCCACAGCTACGGTGAAGGCTCTAGCTGCTAAAGTGCTACATACCCGTCTCAAGAAATCTTAAAACAGTTAAAAAGAAAACGGCATGGCATTTATTGAGACTTCCCGGGACAGAGGTTTTGCATTGCTATTCCCACAGCGGGATTCGAACCATCACTTTCTCAGTTACAAGCTCGACATCTTAGCCACTCGACCACTGGAATTGCACAGTAACCACTGCTTATAAGCTATAGTGTGTGCATTATTGCAGAGCTTATTCATTCAAATGTAACAGTAGTGTTGTCTGCATCATTTTCGGTATATACGAGCCACGTAACAAAAATGTTAAACCCAATCATAATGAAGATTATATGCATTTTCTCACAAAATTTAGTGCCAATATTCAAATATTTCAAGTACCACGCATTGATGAGTAGGCAATTCTCAACCTCGCGAAATCGATAAATATGTAATTTTCCAAACACTACACGCCTGCTTTTTTATCAAAAATGGTCTTAAAATTGAATTACCCAATATGCTTCGCAACCTTGAAAAATCAACTCGTTGGCAGTTTTTCAAAGGCTATAGTCTTACCATTTTTTCTCAAAATCATGGTGAATACATATATGACTTAAAACGCGTTAAAACGATGAAAAGCGAAATATAAAAGCTCTCCGAAGGATATAAAGTCGTCATTTTGTCTCAAAAAGGTCCTAGAAAAGATTTATCAGCAATCGACGCAACCTTGAAAATTCGAAAATTTCCAAAGGCTATAGTCTTACCATAATTTCTCAAAATCTTGGCGAATATATATAATTTAAAACGCGTTAAAACGTCGACAAAGCGAAAGACAGAAGCTATTCGAAGGATATAAAGTCGTCATTTTGTCTCAAAAGGGTCCTAGAAATGATTTATCAGCATTCGACGCAACCTCAAAAAATCGACAATTGGCTTGAACATTGTGCTATGCAACTTCCAAATCAAGCCTCCCGAGCTGCTGTGGTAGCTCAGACGGTAAGGCGCTCGGCTCGCAACCGAAGAGTCGATGGTTCGAATCCTGCCGGCACTTGGCTGAAAAGAAAAAGAAATGGCGGCCATCATAAAAGGTGAATCCTGAGACCAGTCTCGAGGCCTGAAATCCACATAACAAAAATGTTGGCCCCAATCAAAAATGTTGGCCCCAAACCTTTTCAACAGCTACAGGCTACCCATTTTTTCTAAGACTGACCCTGAGAAAGAATTATCAGCATTTGACACAACCTAAAGAATGATTTTTTTAAATAATTAGCTTGTGATATTTTCTCGAAACGATGTCAAAATTTAGTTATTTAAAACATGTATAAACGTCGAAAAGTCGAAAAATAAAACCTACTCGACGGCTACAGGCCACCCATTTTGTCTCAAAATGGCCCTAAAATTAGTTATCCACATTCAACGAAACCTTAAAAATTTAAATTTTTGTAAGGCTACAGGGTTGCGATTTTTTCTCAAACATCTTGCACCAATCTTCGGACACGCGAATTTGGCATTTAATATTTAAGAATGGGCTGCATAATGTAAAATTTGTACAGTCCTATGAAGACGTGGCAAAATAGCCGAGTCAGTAAAGTGGCCAATTCTAAGCGGAAAAGTCGCTGGCTCAAATCCCATAGCCACTAGGGTTGAAAAAAAAAATTCCGCCATATCCACGAAGTGAATGATGATGAGTGGGCGAAGCTCCGGAGGTAAACCTGGTAAACCATGAATCCTCTTTACATTTTGCCCACTCGATTTTATTACATCGCTCCCCCTAGCGTACGTCGCCGCACTAAATCGAACGATTGCCTTCAACCAATGACACGCGCCATATGTGACATCATTCCTATTTTATAAGATTCTTATTTTATCTAGTGAACACTGCAAGAACTAAACTAGAGGTGGTCACATACAGGGGACGGTACCGCCATCCAGTGAACACTGCAAGAACTAAACTAGAGGTGGCTACATACAGGCTACAGGGGACGCACAGCCCACGCCCTAAGGAGCTTCGCCCCTAAAAAAACAAGTCGAAGTTATTAAGGGCACTAATACGACCAGGTTCATTCTTCATTTTAATAATTGACCTGCAGTCTAGGGAGCCGACCAAGTTCTGCATAGTGCATCCTGTGTCGTGGCTGTAGTGTTCATCTCATAACCAAAAGGTTGATGTATCGAGTTAGAGAGAGCGGCGAGTGTCAGAACGCCAGGATCTTCTCTAGATACATTAGTGCCAAAGCTGAAATGCACGTAATGGCACATACTAGAAGTGTAATACTGATTGCCACACTGCATTTGGGGTCCTAAGGTCTTCAAAAAACGACCGTCAAATAAAATACCGCTTTCCTTTTTCGTGGCAAAAACAAATGGCTTTTTTTTCACCAAAGGGTCACGTTCTACGGCGGCTCTCGACTTTCCGAAGGCCCAGGGTACACAATAGCCGCCATGTTGCTCATGTCGCTCTCCAGCGTCTCTGCTTCATCTTCAAGTGAGCAGCAAGTCAATCGCCGACATTCGCATAGCGGCATTACGTTTTTTTCTCCCACTTTTCAATACCACCTTTGGTGGTGAGTGTGGGGGGCTGAGTGGTGAGACTTAGTGTCTACGACATCAAAAAGGACCGGAATTTTACTGGCACTGATACTACAACCACAGAATTTACAACGCATACAAAGTGACTCTTTAGTGAAGCAGCATAGTGCTGGTGTCGTTGAGTCGAAATTCGGGCAAAGTAACAAGATGCCCTACCGGTTCAGGTGCAGATTCATGAACAGAGAGAAACCAGTCTATGCTCTCACGAAAATAGGCTCGGGTAGGCCGCGCATTTTTGTCGACATGGTAGCCCGCCATTCTCGATTTCCTCAAACAGTGGAGGCCCAGAAGCACAATTTCTTCATAAGGCATCCCGTCCCCGTTGTTAAAATTCAGAAACCGTATTCTGTACGGGTCACGCGTGAGGTCTTTTCTGGTAGCTCTCTGCACCAGTCCCGAAAATGCACTCCTTCCCAACAATGCGCGAATACGTGATCAATTGTTCAGCGCGATCTTTTGTTCGTTGGCAATTAGCCCGAATGCAGTTTAAAGAAGAATGTCTTGGTTCCCGGCTGCGCGTGCATCTTTTAACTCTTTTGAAAACATTTCAGCTCGGGCCTCCACTGTACATAGCCCGATAAAGCGGCACTGGAAACACGACGTCACATAAGGCGGACTCGCTCGCTGGATTCCGTGCCAACCGGCTGTGCCCCCGCAATCTCCGACGACAGTGTAGCTCTAATCGACTGGGTTGGTTCTACACCACTTCCTGTGACGCCTGTTCCCGACGACAGCTCTCGCCGACTGGATGAGCCCTACGCCATCTCCTGTTGCCGACAAGAGCTCTCGCCAGTGGTGCCCCATCCTCGGACTACTCCTGTGACAGAGTTCATCTTGCCTATCTTTTTTTTACTTCTGTCACTCCCTGTCCCTGCGCCTATTATATATATATATATATATATATATATATATATATATATATATATATATATATATATATATATATATATATATATACACCTTTTAATCCTGTACTTTTATTCCCTCCTTACCCCCATCCCTTGTGAGCTACTGTTGGCTCAATTGTGAGCTACTGTTGGCTCAATTGCGAGCTACTGTTGGCTCAACATAAGGCAAAATAAAGTTTTCTTTTTGCACTCCACAGGTACTCCTTCGAAAATCTCACAGAAAAAAATTTATACTCGAGACTTTAAAAACCCCCCAATCCCTCCAGTCACAACATATTCAGGGAGACATCTACAGGTGTTAGCCAAACAAAAGAAGAAATACAAATATTGCTTAGGCCCAAAACTACTTGGTAAACGTTTCGCCTTACGCCGGGGACCTCATGAACAACTAGTGCTGGAAATTAGAGAGCTGCTTCACCACCTCTTCGACGAAGGACACAGAATCACGTTTCAGTGGCTTCCAAGTCACTGCGGCATATTGGGCAACGAACATGCCGATGCAGATTCCCGATCAGCACACGAAGATGGTCAAGAAGAATCTATACCATTTTCAAGGACTGATGTTGCAATGACCATCCGGAAAATCGCTAATGCAGAATTAAAGTCCCTTTGGAACGCCGAGTGCTTACGGCACACGCGCCTGCAAAGACTGGACACGTCTCGTCGACTCCTGCCCCCGTCTGGACTCTCTCGACTCGAGACAACAGTGCTTTGCCAACTATGGCTTGGTGTCGCCTTCACCAAAGCTTTCGCCTTCCGAATTGGCATGAAAGACAGTGCTGCTTGCGGTCATTGCGGCAGCGATGAAACTATAGAGCACGTTCTCTGTCACTGCCCTCGTTACAGCGTGCAAAGACGGCAACTAGCTGCTGCGTTAGCTCGCCTTGACGACAGACCTTTGTCTGAACAATCAGTGCTGGAAAAACGACACGATTTGTGTGCTTACAGAAAATCAGTGAAGGCCCTACTGAACTTTTTGCGTGGCAGCGGCCTGTTGTATAGACTGTAGCACCCCAGCTCCCCCCCCCCCCGTTTTATTTTTTTGCACGCGTCTATTCCCCATTTCGCTTTCTTTCCAATCTTTCTTCCCCATTCTCCCTTCCCCTAGTGCAGGGTAGCAAACCGGATGCTCCATTTTCTGGTTAACCTCCCTGCCTTTCCCCCATTTTATTCTCTCTCTCTCTCTCTCTCTTGAGCAATACTAGAAAAAGAATGATGTACAGTAGAGCACGAAATAACCTAGTAATTGCACACAACCCCCAATATTTCACATTGTAATTTCACTGAATGATGTTGCACTTATAAAGGCTTCAAGTAAAATTTAGGACCTTACTAAATCAACAGTTACAACTTTAGAAGTCCGCGGCTTTTCCTCTTCAAAGGTAGACTCGCAAGCCTGCACCAATGGGCGTGCACTCGAGGCAGACGTTAAAAGCCCGAGGACCAGTGACCTTGTATTTCGAAAACGCTGTCGAGTGCATGGGCAGGACTTTAGCCACCTCTCAGTCACTTGTTTAGTCGCCAAGGTGACCCGCTGCCATCCTACAGTAATCAGGGTGGGCGTTTACGGACTTCTAAAGGTTGGCCAACTATATTGTTCAACAGAGATTTAAGAAAAGAGTACATTCACTACATTTGCCTTACCAACAAAAACACGGGGCACCCAGGAAACTTGATGCAAAAACATGGTGCGCTCATGCAGAGGAAACCAATCCGGTAAAAAAAAACTAAATTCAAGAACATTCAGAGTACACTAAAGAGAACGCACTTGCGATTCCCTGATTAACTATCAACACTCTACAACTTCACCGAGAAGCATACAGCCTTCACTCAAGAAGTACAGCACACAACTTCATATCCCCATTGTGCTGATGTCCTGGTCCCTGCATTCGTGTTTTACAAAAGCATATAGAAGAACACTGCAGTGACATACAAAAGCAATCAAGCATTACGTGCCTCACATACTCCCATTACACCGCAAGTTCTTGTTTGCGGCGATTACGGCCCGCCTTAACATGCCCCTGCCGTCACATTGTTCGCTTTCTTGATGCTCTTACATATTCACCGACGAAGTGAAGCGAGACATAAGCATTCAAAGTAGAATACAGACTTGTAAAGTATTTAGTATCACCAAAAGCAGACTGAAGGACGTAACTGGTACTTAGATGAAGTTGTAGATCGTAAGCAGGTGCACGGCCAAGTGTTAGTGTTGGACCAAATGCCAAGCTCCCGAGGCCTTCCAACCAGGACGCCCGAAGCGAACAGGTTCTCCGAAATCGAAGACTCGACCTCCCACACGTAACGTTTTGTGATGCTCCATCTTAACTGGACCAACAAGAACCTGCCGAGCGCGTCCACACAATAGCCTCCAGACCAAAGGGGCACCAAGTTGAGTTGTGAATAGAAGAGCGTGCCACTAGATATGCACAACAAACAAATGCAAAAACATACACACTAAAAAAAGAAGCCTCCCTGCCACACAGATTGATAAATCTGTTACAAGTTGTCCGGCTTTACATGCAGTTTAAAAGCAAGAGAACATCAACATGCCACTACATTTCACAATGTGTATGAATGTCTATCATGGCTAACAAACATGCAGATCGGTTACTCAGTTTCGCTGCAGCTTCATATTGTGGTGAAATGCGAGCACTAGGAGAAATGTTGGTACCTTGTGTTACACTTGCATTATTTATTGAATGATATGGGTCCAGCATATTCGACAGTCCCTAAAAACACACTTTACCTTTATTGGCATCTGAACAGCGTGCAATTTCGGGGTGCGATTGATTCTGTGAGCCTTAACACTCCTTAAAAAGCTCTGTACATGATTAGGCAATATATAACCACCGTGAAGGTATTCCACAGCCTTCCATGGACACCTGGTAGCCATGGTTGGATCCAGAGATTGCTGGCACGTCGAGCAGGGGGCACTGAGGGGTAGTCCGTCGTGCGCTCTTTAAAAGTCCGCTAGCGATCACAGTAGAACGACACCGAGTTTTCACTACACCGATATGTTCTTTGCGTGATGCATGCCCAATAAGGCGAAGCAAGAAGCAGGAACCAGGAGGTGAATCGTTGCTGATGAACGTCCTGGCAGCAGGACAGGAATGGTCTTGCCCCACCCCCAAGGGGCACAGGCTGGACGTGGAAGGCTATGCGTATGCGGGTTTGTATGTAGCGTCTATCGGCGAGATTAAAGGTCGAGGGGCTGTAAAGACACCAATATTTTACAGTTATAAGTGGTGGGGATGCGAAAGGTGCGCACACTAACACGAGCTCAAGGGGGACGCAATTTTTAGGAATGCTGAATTTCTACTTATAGCCTAGGAATGGACGAGATAATGGGATTTTTCTGCAATTGATAGAGCTCGAACGCAATACCCTGAGGCTAAAACTGAAGCGAATCAAGTTCATGCAATTTACATCACAATTACCACACAACAGCTAAGAACAAGTGTCTCCGATGCTTTCATTGGGCCGACTTGTGAACGTTGTGATGCTGAGCGAAAAAAAAGCCTTTGGAAAAAAGCCTTTGCCATACAAGAGTTTATAATTGAGCAGCAGTGTTGTGCACAGGTCACGATGTACCTTCTTGCCACACACACTTGCCACCTTGCCACACACTTGTCACCTTCACTACAGTGATGCTGGCAACGCTCCCATGAATAGATGTACACATATATACTTTAATAAAACTTGTTGCGCTAGTTGGTGCATGTCACAAGAAAATCAACCAACGCAAATCACCAGGGAAGGTGAAGAGAGCGTCAAATCTCAGCTAACTTTACTCTCGCCAAACCACCGCAATAAATGCACCATGCCACACATGCGCAAAATATACCCCTACGTCACATGGCACAATCACACTCACACTGCACGGGCTATTTCAGAAAGGTATAAAAATTCAATTAACCGCAGCCCCACAGACGTAGCACTGATATCAACATTTATATTCTTCCTGATGCGGTATGCTTCAATAGCATCTCTCTCTCAATCACATCCTTGCTTCTACCTAGATTGCAAAAGGATTGCCAAAGTGCCTAGATTGCCTACCTAGATTGCCAGAGTGCCAAAGGAGTATTCTTCACCGAAAGATCTCTCCTTCGATCGTTTATGCATTGGCTGGTATGGCAGATGCAAACCTTTCCTCAGGAGAGTGGAACTTCGTAGACCCCTCCCAACGCCTCGCATGCCTCTTTCCACACACAAAGGGCAGGCACGGGTCTTCTCGAGATATGTGCCCACAGGCCCGGTGGTTCCCCCCCCTCTGCTCTCCCTCGTGAGCACGCTTATGCCTACAGCTTACAAACCAGTAGGTACCTCATATCTTCAGGCTTAAAAAAAAGACCACCTGTTGTCCCGTACATCTATAACGTTGCCAGACCTTGTGGGCGTACAGAAATTGGCCGATGCGTGAACTATCGAGCGAAAAAGCACGAGTTTTCGTTTAAGAATAACCTTTAGATACATTTGCATATGCACTGCAGCGCGTGCAGCAAGATTTGCTATTATCACAATTTTAAGTAGAAGCAAGGAGGTGATTGAGCGGGAGATGCTAGAACAATGCCTCCTAGAAAAGACTATTCCCAAGAAGTGAGCCGCCAAAACGCTGCCCTACCCTTTCCGTTTTCCCCCTTTCCACCCGGTCGATCCGTTACAGTTGCTAGAGCCTCTCGCGGTACAGTTGCAAGAGCCTCCCTTCTTGCTCTCTCCCTTGTCCCTCCTTTTCTCTGCCACCCGAGTCTGTAACTGGTGCATTCCTTCCACGTGATCTTGCAAATAGCTGGTGGTGCTATTATGCAAAAGGTGCAAAACGAGTACGTATCCGTATATGGCTCCAGCCGGATTATGGCTGTGACGAAAGACGAAATCGTAGCCAAGACATAAACTTAAGAGGAGGACCGTTTTAGTAGACATCAAGTCGACCAAGATTGTTTCGTGGGGCTCGTTCAATGTAATATGCGAGTTTTTGAATAACGCTAGGTTGTCATAAAACAACATAAAACGGTTTCGCTCTCTTCGACTTACCTTGTGTTATCCGAAATGAATCACGCCGTGCAGTGTCGCTGCGAACGTTTCTCGAAAACACTTCGAGGATGTGCGAAGCGAGTTTATTTGTCGCTTTTTATTGAAACGCCAGGAACGCGTCCAATGCGTGTCTGGGGCATACCAGTTGTTATAAATACTTGTGCGTATGCAGAGACGCTGTAGCGTGTAATGAAGCTTTCGTGTAATAAACGCACCTTCAGAAACATTTCACGCTTTACCAGTCGGCCAGAACGCGGCATAAAGGAGCCGAAACACACTGCTTCGGGACACCTCACCAGTAGAACTCGTTTTTCAGGAAGATCCGCGCACCGCACAAGAATCGCCTGGCATTACTATTGTCGAAATCGGCACGCATCATTAGCAGCACTGCGATGATTTTTTTTTTTTTTTGATGAAGCGTTCGGTCCAGTCTGGGCATGGTTTTAGGGGCGAAGCTCCTTAAAATTGCACCCGTTCGTTCCTCGTCGTAGTACGTAACATGTCTTACGCTTTGACCTGCAAGGTGGTGCCGGTGGGAGATTTCTCCTGTGCGTTGTTGAACACTAGAAAAAATGGCAGCATATCCACGGGGTGGATGGTGGAGAGTGGGACGAAGCATCCACCCGTGTATTCGTTCTTGCTTCCGTCCACCCATGCGTCCATCCATGCGTCCACCCATGCGTCCATCCATGCGTCCACCCATGCGTCCACCCATGCGTCCACCCATGCGTCCGTGCGTACGTCCGTGCGTACGTCTGTACGTGCGTCCGCACGTCCATCCATGCGTCCGTCCATGCGCTAGTCCATGCATCCACCCTGCGTCCGCCCATGCGTCCATCCATTCGTGCAGCCATCCGTGCGTCCGTCCATGCATCTGTCTGTGTGTCCATTCGTCCATCTAGTCAACACTCCAAGTACAACAATCTCGCATCTTTTCATTATATATTCCGCATATAGAAGCACCGCCATCCAGCAGACATTCCAAGGACTAAACGAGAGGTGGCACACGCACACTTTCTTACGGCTGGCGCTTCGTGTCTACTTCCCACCTTTAACCACCTCGAGTTCGTGGTATGTACTAAATCACTGTATTCATTGCACTGCGGCCCAACGCTCGCTAAACCTTTCTGAAACAAAGGAGGTTACGTCCAGCAAGTATAACGTAGCAACCTTTTCTTGTCAGATACTGCTCAATGTACATGCCAATGGCTGCTAACGGGGAATGAGACACAGAAGAATTTGGCTTTTAGTTAACGCGCAGGCTGCGAAAGGCTGCGCAAGTCTTTGATCCGGTTCGCCATTATTTTCTGTTTTCTCTTCTAGAACATGCCAACGTTGGCTCCAATATATTTAAAGGTGTGAAATATGCTACAATGAATGTTCAACCCGTGTAATTGTTAATGGCTATCTTTCAAAAGCAGTGTTTCTTAACTCGTCTTTGAAACAGGGCTGTCTGTTATCAATTCTCTTTGCTATTTACCTGGAGCCACTGTGCTTAAGTGTGATTCGCTCTAGTAACGCCCGCTGTTTTTGTGCTTATGCGAATGAGGTAAAAGTACTGGCGTATGCGTACCACCTAGCGTTGTTTGGCACAGATATTTCTAGTATAAAAATGGTAGTGTCAACAATCAGAGAATGAGAAAAAAATTTCAGGGGAACGACTGAACTTTGCTAGAAACTTGGGGCTGTGGTTTCACCCAAGGACACATAAATCAGCCCATTTTCAGGGTATAGAATAGTCTTGTGATTCACCAAAATATCTAGGGTTCTATTAGATGTATATTGATCAAGTACACATTATTGGAAAGAACGTGTACCCACCCCAAAGCGCTATACCCAACCGTTTATTCCTCATAACCTCTCTATCTTTGGTAGAGCTAAAGCATGCAATCTTTCTTGCAACAAAAATATTCTACGTACTGCAAATAATTTCTCGGTCGAAGGTTTACATACAGGAATTTCACCGTATATTTGCTACCTTTATTTGGCCATCAACCTATGAACCGATGAGGCGAGACACTGTTTTTAGAAGTTTCTGCGCAGGTAGTGTGTGGGTTGGTACACCTCTTTATTAGACAACTGGTGTAGCGCTTTTCCTATTTTCGTGATTGTGCTCATCTACTGCTTTGAACAATCTTGAAAATGAATTTTGCAGACATTACACCAAATTTAGAGGTATCTAATAATTTTACATCACCTCCCCATCTGCAAGTGTTCATGCGTGAAGTGTGTGAATCAGTGCGTTTTCTGACAGCCAGATTCTCCAATGAGTACCTGTTCTCCAGCTCAAGAAAAAAAGAAAAAAACCTATATTATGCTGAATTGGATATGCTCTTTCTGGCCCCACTTTACCGCTCACTATATATTGGATTCGCTGGTCATGACGTGCTATCACGTGTAACGAAAATGCCTATTTCACCAATAAGCAAGACATTTTTTTACAAAGTGCATACAGAAACAATACCTGTAAAAACCTGGTTAAACACCAAAGGTATATTTGTATCCTCTAATGAACTGCCGCCTCTGAAGTTTCAGAAACAATCGAGCATTGCTTTATTAGTTGTAAGGACGCCATACTTTTCTATGACGTCCTGTAGAGGGCTTTAAAAAAAACTTGTGGATTTAAATTCTCATAGCATCTGCCATCTTCTACCATTCAAATGCAACGAAGTGCCCGTTGACATGGTTTTGTTAATGGGCAAGCATAGTTTGTGGAAAACTCGCATGTTGGACAGGCATGTGGAACCAGTGGTGTCTTCGCGAAGCCACTTTGTGCAAATGACTGTGCGGCTAAGAGACTTATGACCAACTGCGATTTCAGCCGCACTGGTATGCCGAGTTCATGAAGTGTACTACTCAAATACCTCTTTATAAACTGTGGTGTACGCGATTTACTTGTAACGTCTATTGTACATTTGTCGAATTGACCCTGTGTATGTTCAACGGTATGTATATACGTGAGCCGCATTTGTATTAAATGTCGTGTAAGAAAAAACGCCAGGCCTGCACGCAAAGCGCAGCACAGTCACAGCGAAAGCTAGAAGAGCGGCCTTTCGGCACCTTTTCTAGACACTCAGTGGGTCTCTGCTGCAAACGCACTTGTAATACCCACTACGGCATTAATACCCATTAATACTAATACCCACTACGGCATTATTAATAAAAATGTTTGGGTAGTAGGCCGGCATTCGCTAGGCTATTTTTCGTCATTCTTCTGAGAAGCGTGGTATCCGCTGAACACTTGCAAGGAATTTCGTGCCAATTGTCCATGCAGTGGCTGACGACGATTAGGAATTATGCCTGAAGTGTGCATGCGCCACAGTTGATTGATATGTGGGGTTTAACGTCCCAAAACTATTATATGATTATGAGAGACGCCGTAGTGAAGGGCTCCGGAAATTTCGACCACCTGGGATTCTTTAAAGTGCACCCAAATCTGAGCACACTGGCTTACAACATTTCCGCCTCCATCGGAAATGCAGCCGCCGCAGCCGGGATTCCATCCCGCGGCCTGCGGGTCAGTAGCCGAGTACCTCAGCTACTAGACCACCGTGGCGGGGCGGCATGCGCCACAGCTGATAGATGAACAACAAGCTTTTGTAACGGGTTAGAGCATTGGACGGCCAACTCGTTACGCTATTCGCGTTGTGCGACGACTGGTTTTATAATTCGCAATAACGTGATTGCTTTCCCGACATCAAGGCTACCAAAGGGAAGTTTGCCAACAAGTCACAATCCCCACCGTAGCTCAGTGGTAGAATACTGGGATAGCACCCAGTGGAGCCTTTGCTCGAGCCCCACCGTGTCAATGGTGCTAGGTTTACTAACAAGTCACAAGCACCGGTGTCGCTCAGTCGTAGAGTACTGGGCTGGCACCCAGCATACCCGGGTTTCGAGACCCATTGTGTCTTTGGTATTTTTTTTTCTAATTTCCCGCGATGTGGTTACGGACGGCAGCGGTGGCAGCGGACAACTGCGCGTGACCCGAGTTGTGATCTCATAACAGCTTTCACTGTAAAAAAACTGGCGTGGCTAAGTGGTAGAATAATGGACTGGCACTCAGCAGACCCGGGCTCAAGCCCCACTGTGACATTTTACATTATCATAATAATAATAATAATAATAATTACAAACCTGACTACGTCCACTGCAGGACAATGGCCTCTCCCATGTCCCGCCAGTCAACTCGGTCCTGTGCTTGCTGCTGCCAATTTATACCCGCAAACTTCTTAATCTCGTCTGCCCACCAAACCTTGTCTCCCCCTAACCCTCTTGCCTTCTCTAGGAATCCAGTTAGTTACCCTTAATGACCAGCAGTTATCCTATCTACGTGCAACATACCCGGCCCATGTCCATTTCCTCTTCTTGATTTTCACTATAATATCCTTAGCCCCCGTTTGTTCCCTAATCCACTATGCTCTCTTCTTGTCTCCTAAGGTTACACCTACCATTTTCCTTTCCGTTGCTCGCTGCTTCGTCCTCTATTTAAGCTGAACCCTCTTTGTAAGTCTCCAGGCTTATGCTCCGTGGCTAAATACCGGCAAGATGCAGCTGTTATATACCTTCCTCTTGTGGGATAGTGGCAATCTACCGGTCATAATTTGAGAGTGCTTGCCAAATGTGGTCCACCCCATTCTTATTCTTCTAGTTACTTCAATCTCGTGGTTCGGCTCCACGGTTATTACCTGTCCCAAGTAGACAGTCTTTTACAACTTCAAGTGCACTATTACCTATCTCGAAGCGCTGCTTGTTCCGAGGCTGTTGTACATTACTTTCGTTTTCTGCAGATTAATTTTGATTTGATTGATATGTGGGGTTTAACGTCCCAAAACCACTATATGATTATGAGAGACGCCGTAGTGGAGGGCTCCGGAAATTTAGACCACCTGGGGTGCTTTAACGTGCACCCAAATCTGAGCACATGAGAATAACTTTAAAACCCACCTTTCTGCTCTCCTTCTCTAACTTCGTAATCATGAGTTGCAATTCGTCCCCTGAGTTACTCAGCAATGCAATGTCATCGGCGAAGCGCAGGTTACTAAGGTACTCTCCATTAACTTATCCCTAACTGTTCCCATTCTAGGCTTTTGAAAACTTCCTGTAAGCACGCGGTAAACAGCATTGAGGAGATAGTGTCCCCCTGCCTTACACCCTTCTTGATTGGTATTCTGTTGCTTTCTTTATGAAGCACTATGGTAGCAGTTGATCCCCTGTAGATTTCTTCCAGGATGTTTATATATGCTTCATCGACGCCCTGAGTCCGCAGTATCTGCATGACTTCTGATATTTCTACTGAAACAAACGCCTTCTCGTAATCTATGAAGGCTATGTGCAGTGGTTGGTTATATTCTGAGCATTTCTCTATTACCTGATTGATAGTATGAATGTGGTCGATTGTTGAGTAGCCTGTTCGAAATCCTGCTTGTTCCATTGGTTGATTGAATTCTAATGGTGTCTTAATTCTGTTAGCAATTGCCTTTCAAAATAGCTTGTATACTATGGAGAGCAAGCTAATCGGCCTGTAATTCTTCAGGTCCTTGTCATCTCCTTTGTTATGTATTAAGATGATGTTAGCCTTCTTCCAAGACTCTGGTAGTCTTCCCGTCAGGAGGCACCTCGTAAACAGGGTGGCTAGTTTTTTTGACACAATCTGTCTTCCATTTTTCAGCAGATCAGATGTTACCTAATCCTAACCAGCAGCTTTACCTCTTTACATGTTCTCCAAGGTTTTTCTGACTTCTTCCATCATTACTGGTGGGGTTAAAGCTAGTTCTGTTAAGGTCGTGGTTGTGCCGGCTACTGTACAGATCTCTTTAAACTCCACCGCTAATTTAACTATCCTATTCACATTGGTTGTTACTTTGCCTTCTTTGTCCCTTGGTGCATAAATCTTGGTTTTGCCTATCCAAGTTTTCTCTTCTCTGCTTTGACGCTTCCTCAATTTATCAGAGCATGTTCAATTCTCTTCATGTTAATACCTTCTTACATCGGATAACTTACGCTTATTAATCAACTTCCAAAGTTCTACCACCTCTATTTTGTCTGTGGTACTTAAGGCTTTCTCACTAAGAAGTGTCAAACGATGATTCTTTGTTTTCTTGGACAGCTTGCCCTTGTCCTGTAACTACAGTACCTCTAACTTTCACTGTACACTCAGTAATGATAGTCATCACAATATCATTCATTGCGTCAACGCTAAGGCTGGTTTCCTCGATAAGATCCGAATACCTGTTCTGAAGTGAGACTCTGAATTCCTGTACTTTCCCTCTCAGTGCTAGCTCAGTGAATGGCTTCTCACGTATTAGTTTCTGTCATTACTTTTTCAAGTCTAGCAAAATTTGAGACCGTACCATTCTAGTCACTGCATCGTACCTTGCTAAGCACTTCCACATCTTGCACGATGCCTCGGTTCGAACTCAGTTAAAAGTCTATTTCGGTCTTATTTTCGCCATTAGAGCTCCTCCATGTCCACTTACGGTTTCCTCGTTTTCGGTAGAAGGTATTCAAAATCCGTAAATTATTGCGTTCTGCGAATTCTACTGGTAGATCCCCTCTGGCATTTCTGGTACCGATGCCATACCATCCAACTGTCTGGTCTCCAGCCTGCTTCTTCCCCACGTTGCATGAATGTGTCCCATCAGTATAGTATACTGTGTTTTTACCTTACTCATTGCCGATTCCACGTCTTCGTAGAAGCTTTTAACTGACGCGTCCTCATGACTGGATGTAGGCGCGTAATCTTGTACCACCTTCATCTTGTATCTCTTATTGAGTTTAATCACGATACCTACCACCCTTTCATTAATGCTATGGTATTTCTCTATGTTGCCAGATATGTTTCTGTGAATAAGGAGCCCCACTCCCAGTTCTTTTCTGTCAGCTGAGCCCCAATAGCAAAGGATGTGCCCATTATGTAGCACCGTATAGGGCTGATCTGTCCTCCTAACCTCACCGAGCCATATTACATCATCTTTATTACCTTCTAGCTCCTCGAATAGTACAGCTAGACTTGCCTCACTAAATAAGGTTCTATAGTTTTAAACGTTTCCAAGGTCAGGCTTCATTAGTAGTAGGGTTTCTTTATTCTAATTTCGTGCGATGTGGTTACGGACACTGGCAGTGGCGTCGGACAACTACTGCGGTGCATGATCTGAGTTGGGACCTCATAACAGCTTTCGCTGTAAAACGTAAGTTATGGGGTTATGGATGGAGCTGTACTCTAAAGGGGCTATACATAATCAGCAATATTTAGTACTGGGCACGCCACATATATGTAGATTGGCGACATTTTTGGCGAAATTTAGGATGTAGCAACTTTTGGTGAATTTTCGCTCATCGATTGGCGAATTTCACTCGAAACTCGGTGGAAGTCCTGCTCCGGTCAGGTGAATTTGATCTTTTTGATAGGCCTCTTGAAATAGCACGTACGTATAGTCTGAGACCGAGTGCGATTGTGCATTGTGACGTTGGGGTGTGTTTTGGGCATGTGACAGTGCATATATAGAGGTAATTTGGCAAGAACAAATTATGTTGCGAGTTGATGCTATTTTTCGCTTTTTTTTTATTCAGTGGTTTGAGTAATTTCTTGTGATGTACAGAGATCTTATAAAGTGGACAGGGAAGTGTGCATCATGACATTTAAATCAGCGTTGAGTGGTAGAAATGCAATCAAAACTAACCTTCCAGGCTTCTCTGGAGCTTTGTAAACAGGAACAAGTTTGCCTGGTTCACACAAGGACTGTCAAGGCAGTATTGGCTATCAAGATCACAAGAAGAGTGGACGCTTAAGAGAAGTGTGAAAGGGCAGTTTTTATAGTGTTGCAACCATTTTACGGGCTGCTGGTTTCCGATAATGATGGAACCTGTATTCATGGAACCATTACAGCGTGTATGTTTTTTTCATTAGCAGCAGTGTATCTGTGTGTGTGAATACCAGGAATTGTATGTACATATCAGACCAGCAAATTGTTTTATCATATTTATTTTATAATAGATGAAGTGCGTAGATATGTTGGAAAGTCAGTACAGATGCACAAACACGTGGACATATTTCTGCAGACGCACACCCTTCTCGGATATATCAGCACAGCTTCAGCACCGTGAAGTTGGATCAATTTATCCACACCGCAATGGCTCGAGAATGCACTCGCACACATTACAAAACTTCCACTGCACTCTTAACACCTTGAAAGCTCGAAATTCTAGATTAAAGCCCGAAATGCATCACAGTATTTGTTACACGAAGGCTTTTCAATGCTTAACCGAATGTAAACAGAACCTGCCAAAGCAGTCACTAGAAAAAAAAAACAGTGCTTACCCGCGTGACTGCAGACCGCCAAGCATAGAGTCGCAATACTCTTATGGAGGATGTTCGACGCCAGCAGTTCCCAAAGCAAAGGGTGGGTGACGTAAGTGAAGGAGCAGAGCTTCTTTGAATGTGCCAGATGCATAAGTCGCGAAGCTGGAAAGAAAAAGTCACTGATAAATCAGCGCCATACATGGCGCACCTATTCTACCGATACACTAGGCTGATGATACACTGGTGTGTAGCTTTAACGCCTAGTTTAGAGCATGACCACTTGACACAGTGAGACTAATCATAGATGCTGTCACACATTGCAAGAGAGGAAGTTTACAACTATCCCGAGTAGATAACAGACTGAAAATGCAAGTTAAAGGAAGGTGCGATTGTAGCGTTACATTCAGTATAAAATTAATACATTGTTGTAAGTGACCCTTGGTAGTGCCACAGATTGCTAAATCATTTTGCCAAGATACTGAGCCATGCACTCTATAATGGAAGGGCTAAGCCATTTTGAATAGTTCCTTTTAGTATATCAAAGAGAACAGGTTGCCTGTCTTTTTTTCAGTGCTGCAGCCAACTATATTTTTCTTTGTGTTTCAACGGGAACAAAAGTAGCAGTTTATGAAAAGTTGGGGGATCCTTAAAGGGACCCCGAAACACTTTTCTAAGTAACCATAAAGTTATTTCACTGGAAAAGTTCATTGCCTCGCGAATTCGACGCCGCAAACATTTTAACAATCCGTCCAGTGCGAGTGGAGTTACAAAGGTTTTTTGCATGCTCCAATTGCATTCTCTCTTCTCTCGCCCCGACGAAAGTGCTGGAAGCTAAGTAGGGAGAGTTGGCAGGGCTACAGGAAAACTTCGCGCGTACTTCGCGACCTTGAGCACTTTTTTTGTCTTTTTTTGGTCGAATGCGTAGCTTTTTCAGTGTGATCTCGAGCGCACGTGCGGACAAGTGGCGGCCTCCCACGGCGATCTCTGCAACGAGTGAGCGCGCCATGTTGTAATCAGCCAATGGCTCATAGATGGGTCGTCAACGTGTGATTTTTGGGCATATAACGTAATTTGTCGAGAGAAGAGAAAGCGATTTTGAGCTGATTTTGATCATTTATTGTAAATTCCAGGCCGCATGCTGTGCTATAATATTTGGCTCGCGTGTTGTCGGGAGCCTCTACTAGCGATCGGCAGCGTTTTCTGACCACGCTCAAAAAGTGTTGCAGAGCCCCTTAAAGCGTTGCACGTGACAGCGATATCCTATACCTAGTGCTTACTTGAAGCACTTAGTGCATGAAATCTTTCCAAACTTGGTATGCACCCACAACGTGGCTTCAAGGGAATAGGCGCAGTAGCGTATGTGCCTTTTGGGGTGGGTGACCGGCTTTAAACCACAAAGTCATGTTATGGTCACATGTTATGAGGACTGATGGCCATGTGCGTCTGTACCACGCATTGTCGATTGATTTGTGGAGTTTAACGTCCCAAAACCATCATATGATTATGAGACGCGCCGTAGTGGAGGGCTCCGGAAATTTCGACTACCCGAGATTCTTTAACGTGCTCCCAAATCTGAGCACACGAGCCTACAACATTTCCGCCTCCATCGTAAATGTAGCCGCCACAGCTGGGATTCGAACCCGCGACCTGTGGGTCAGCAGCCGAGTACCTTAGCCACTAGACCACAGTGGCGGGGCGTACCAGCATTATCAACGCACTATTTCACGTTGTATTTTGATGTGTACACGACGCACGTGTTTGTAAAGCATGGAAGTTACTTCCACTGCATTTCCAAGTAGAGGAAGTTCTTTTCCCTGCATTCACAAGCAGACGTGTGGCTATTAGGCAAAGAACCCATTTGCCACGCAAGCGAACCGAGTTCGATCGCCACTCAAACCCAGAGTTTTCTTATTTGCATCGCCCTCGATTTCTTGGTCACGCGCAACATAATTTTTCGCTCACAATCAACGACACGCAAATTTCTGCGAAACAAGCTATTTAATGTTACCGCATGTAAACGCTCGAGATAACCATGGCATGGCACTGTGAACCTGGCTGCTAAAATACAGCGCTAACTCAAGTGCTCCCACCGAAATTATGCCAACACGGTACGAACTCGAGATTCTTTAGTCCACAATTGTTTACACTCCGCCCTTGTTACTCAATGAAATGTGTATGCTTACGCGAGTCATTGCGGATCTTCAGGCAGGGGTTCATCGGAACGAGAAGGTCACCAGCATGAAGATGGACTGCGGCTGCGTAACGGTTGACCGAGGACATCTTGCAGAAAGGCCTGGATGACATACGGACCTGCAGGATCACCCAATGTATGTGTCAGGTGCAAAGATGAGCAAGCTGCAATAAAAAGTGAGGCACATTCAGATCAGGCTGATGTGAAGTGTCATTGAAAGGACACTGAAATTTGTAGTGTGACTGGTGTTCGCAATTGCGAGATAAACGCGTCATGCCATTAAGAATCTGGTCAATACGTGTAATGTTTAGGCACGTTAGCTATTTAGGCATGCGCTTTAACTGGCATTTGGGTGCTGCAAATATTCGAACGTATGTTCTGATGTATTCAATACTTCAAATTTACATTCATGTTCATGTGACTTGGAAGTATTCGAATGAACATAAATGACAAGCAGCATCACCTGACCCCTTGTAGAGGCCGTTTCGCTGCAATGGAGGTTTGCGATGTCGTTTTTAAGAGAAATACACACTGCCGCGAAGCCCCACTTCAAAGTTAAATGGACAGATGGTGGTCCCATCAATTCGTAAAATGTTCAAAAGCTTGTTATACTGGTTTACATTGTACGGCTATAGTAAATTATAAAGATGAGCTATCTGCGTCAAATTAAACCCAAACAACGGCAAGCCTTCGAAGTGGTATTGCGCGCCCCGTCCAGTTATCACCATGGACAGGCGCGCGCATCCTGTTCGGCAGCTCTGCGCATTTATGCGTGCCTGTCCGTGGTAGTAAGTATGCGGCGAGCACTATACCATAGCGAAGGCTTGTCGCTGTTCGGGTTTCCTTTGACGCGGACAGTACTTTACAGGCTATTGTTTGCATTCTACCGAAAGTAAATCGTGCTACTATTCAAAGTTGCAGGCACTTTTAAATCAATCTTCAGTTAAAGTGTTGAGCAGGTTAACCGGGTCATGGCAAATATGCTCGTTCGGTTTTGTTTTTGTTTTTTAGGATTGAAGCTCTCTATAGGGTGTGGGTCGTTCCCGCCTCTGTAGTAGCTGCAGTATGTGGTCGCCTCTAGTTTACTAACTGCTCAATAGTTGGCGTTGATTGTATATGTTTTTGTGCATGAGATCAGAAGTTCAAGCAAGATTAGAAATTAAGCAATGTGGAATAGTTAGGCTTGCTTTAGGAGCTCACGGGAATACACCAAATCAGGGAGTATACAAGGTGATATGGGATGGAAATCATTTGAGGGCAGGGAAGCTAGCAGCAAGATAAAATTTGAGAAACGATTGAGAGAAATGGGGGAGGAGCGTTGGGCTAGGAAGGTATTCAGCTACTTGTACATGAAGAATGTCGATACAAAATGGCGGAAGCGAACCAGGAAATTGAGTGGTAAATACTTGGAAAACAGCAGGGGGCCAAACGAAAAAGAATTATTGGTTAAGAAGAAGGTGAAGAAAGCTCAGACCGATATGTGGAGAATTGGCATGATTAAGAAGTCCGCACTAGATATCTATCGAACTTTTAAGCAGGAAATTTCCAAGGAAAGGATCTATGATAATACTCGGGGTAGTTCTCTACTGTTGGAGGCCAGGACGGGAGTATTGCGAACCAAGACATATCGGGCCAAATACGAAGGGGTAGACACGGTATGCAGTGCGTGTGGAGAGGAAGAAGAAACTGCCGAACACTTGATAATGTTCTGTAAAGGGTTTCCACTATATAGTTCAGGATGAGGGCGCAGAGTTTTTCAAAGCACTGGGGTTTATGGACAGGGAGGGCAAAATAGACTTTAGGCGGATAGAATTAACTAGAAGGAGGTTATCTGATTGGTGGCTAAAGTCAAGGCACGAGTGAAAATTAAACCCTTCACTGCAAGGTACGAATCCTCAACCTCACTTAAAGAATTAGTTTTTGGTTCATTAAGTATTACGGCTTGGTGGCGCTGGCCACCACCCGATCTAAAGGGTACACTCTTATCCATCCATCCTTCCATTTTAAACATATTGTAAATGCTACCTTTAGGTAGCAGAGTTGCGCATATGTCCGCCATATTGCCTGCTGAGAGGTCCATGTCAAGCAGGAAAGCCACACCTTCAGTATGAGCCGACGCATTCAAGCGGCTCCGAGCATTTTGTTGCTCGTTCATAACGCGTCGCTGGCGCAATGACATTCGCTACGAATAATAAAAAAAAGAAAACTCAAACTAATAATGCCTTTAGATAGTACTGTTACTATAGCTTCTTTCATGGCAGCCGCTACAGGAAGATAATTTTTAACAACTAACAAGAAAACCTTGACTTAATTTGTCGAGAATTGTTTACACGATTCGCGACAACCTAGTTCCACAAATCTCTCGTTTCACGTAGTTTTGGCTACTTTAAGCGATTAAGTAGGTGGCTCCATGAAACTTGCTAGAACTATCCTTTCGTGTGTTGCAAATAACGCACCACTGAGTCAGGAAGCTTCGCCGCACAGACACCACCACACGGATGTTCACTAAAAACGCTCAACACTTCCACGCTCAGCCAGATCGCCTCGCCGGACTGCTTGTACAGCGGTGGTAGTGGTGGCGCCTGTGGCGTGGCGGTTGCCAGCCGGCCGTGAGGTTGGCTTTCTTTAAAATAGACCTTTTTGGCGCTCTTGAGCGCGCTTGCCGAAAGAGGGCGCGAGCGGCGAGTTCTATCAGTGGCGCAACTCTCCTACCCAATGATAGCATATGAAGTAACTCTAACGTTCTTAGGAATATCACCAGATAACTAGTGGCTTTAGGGAGCAAACAGACTGGCGGACGCTTCGCAGCACTCATCATTCACTCCGTGAATGTGCTGCATTTTTTTATCATATTGGGCACATGATATTCGAATGTGATTCGAAGTTCTTCCGCATCACTACTTGCTTCGAACCTAAAATTTACTATCCACACATGTCTAGTAATCTTAGTTCTGCGGCGAGCACTCGCATCGAAATCTAACCGATAGGGCACAAACTAGATTGCAAGCTGAAGTTTGTTCATTGTGTAGCCCTAGAGTGTCGCATTTGAATTGTTTTATTAGCATTGTTTGTAAACTGGGCGCCGATCGGTAAGAATTTTTTTAAGTGTTTAAGAAGACAATCACTGACTTGACTCCGTTTATTGGTGTGTGGTCTGACAAAAAAAGTTCAGTTTGTCCGAGAAATAGAGACAAATAAACAACCAAAAATATTCAAAAGGAGGTATTTTTGAACGAAATCAGCCATTATATGACTGAACCCAACAAAACGTTTGGTGCTACTTGATCGTTTTGCAGTTTCTGCAGCATGCGGTAGGTCTCATTCCCTCTGTGCACTGTTTTTTTTAATTTATTTATATGTTTGGTTTAACGCCCAAAAGTTATCACAGGATTACAAAATATGTCATAGTTGCGGTCTCCAGAAATTTTGACCATCTGAGGTTCCGTAACGTGCACCCAAACCTGGCCGCACGGGCCTGCAGCATTTTCACCTCCATCGAAAATGCGCATTCATTTGGTCACTGTTTGTGGATGTATACTATATTGCATATGTGTGCTCCTGCGTTAGTCTGGGTGATCTTTTTACCATAAATGGAGTCTACAGTCCGTGCTTCGTCTTCTTCCCTTGCATCGTTTCAACGTGGATTCACTCACACACGTCGCTGCGCATCGTCGGGCTAGCATCGGTCAAGACAATGCAGTGGGGTCGAGCAGGCAGACCACCATCAGCTGTGTGACAATCTACGGGAGACTTCGTCGCTGGTGGGGCAAGGGCTCGACGAAATGCACCAGGAACATGCGGGGCCGTCCATATCGTGCATCAGCTACAGAGCTGCGAGAAAAAGCCACCCACTTATCCATCATGGTGAGACGGGGTGCACCCGTTGTGCCAATATACACGACGTGCTCGAAGTGGGTAGAGAGCAGCCTCACTGGCGACTTCCGTGTACTATTCACATGAAAACGACCACAACCTCTCAACCATTTGTATATTAAGCATTTTTGTTAGTTATGCCTGGGGTTGTCATCGTCCCATACACGTACTCCTGGAACGGTAGTGAAAAGGCATAGGTGACCTCGAGCGGTTAAAACTTGTTTATTCCTACTTAGACGGGGTTGGCAGGCGAACTGCCGTGGGTAAGCGAGCGGAAGATTGTTGTGTCGAGCGGGGGATGGAGGAGGAGGAAGAGGAAGAGTCTTCATGACCAATGCCGCTTGCCACAAAGACCGCCAGCGGTGACCTGCTACACGAAATAAAAGACCACGCTCAGTACCAGGTACTGCATAACCTTACATCATTTGGTGATCAGCCTATTAAAATCCCACCGCATAGAACCATGAACACCGTGAAGGGTGTTGTATCACATAGAGACCTGATTAACCTCTCTGATGAGGAACTTCTAACACGCTGGAAAGACAAAAATGTCATCTAGGTGCAGCGTATCAGAATAAGAAGAGATAAGAAAGAAACACCAACGAAAAACATCATACTTTCGCATCTAGCACTCTCCCCACACAAATAGCAACAGGATATCTTAAACTGCCAGTCAGACCGTACATACCCAACCCGCAGCACTGCTTTAAACGCCAGAGGTTCGGGCACGGCTCCCAGAGCTGCCGAGGACAGCTTACATACGCGAAATGTGGCACCAAAGGTCATACCGCTGACGATGACTGTAATTTAAAATTCCACTGCGGAAATTGTGAGGCTGAGCACCCCGCTTATTGCAGGTCATGCGTGGCCTGGAAAACGGAAAAATAAATAATAACCACAAAGTTTGAGTTGCATATAGGCTTCCGTAAAGCACAGCAGCCTAGCGTGCAGCCAGTCGGCCTAGCGTGCCGACGCAAACGCCACAAGCCCCCACGGGGGGAGCAGCCTCGGCTGCCCCACCCTCCCTGAATACAGCACCATCGAAGGCCCCTGTGAACCCTGGCAGCAGCCAGGGCACCACACAAACTAAAGAGGTCCCCTCGACCTCCCGCCCGGTAGGGTCGAAGGCTCCGTTTGTCACGACGAAGCCTACAACGAAAACAGCATTGTCTGTCGTCTCTCCTGAGGCGATGAACACATACAGTGAACCGGCGCAGACTGCGCCAAAGGAGCGCCGAGGCCCCCCTACCGCTCTAAAAAAGACAAAACAGTAATTACAGGGCCTCCTAAAGGCCCTGTAAAATAAGTCACTTCTCTCTTTGAGACACCACTCACACTCATTTCGTACACACAGCACTTCTTTACTCCCAATATGGAGACAAAAATTATACAAAGAACGTCGAAGGACTACTCTGAAACCTCGACGATGTCCAATAACTTCTACACAAACATTCATCAAAAGTGCAGCGTGTACAGGGAACACACACAAAATCCAAGACTACCCATTTTACCTCGAAAAATCGACAATTGGCTTGAACATTGTACTATGCAACTTCCAAATCAAGCCTCCCGAGCTGCTGTGGTAGCTCAGACGGTAAGGCGCTTGGCTCGCAACCGAAGAGTCGATGGTTCGAATCCTGCCGGCACTTGGCTGAAAAGAAAAAGAAATGGCGGATTCCATGGCTGAGACCGGCCATCATAGAAGGTGAATCCTGAGACCAGTCTCGAGGCCTGAAATGGCAGGGTCATCCAAGCACTTCCAACCGTAGAAACCAGCCGGCAGTCGTATTAGAGAACTCCGTCCGGAGTTGAAAGATGCCATCATGGGTTTTAATTTTTTGTTGAATTTTTGAATGAAAAAATATCAAAAATACCCCCGGTTCGCTGCGCGTGACATGGTACCGGGGTCCCCGCGCAGCGTGTTGGGGGTATCCAGGCAGAGTAAGCTTCACCACTGGGGCGACGCGTCACAGCCCCTCGAAGCCCGCCTGTACCCTGTTTAGCTACCGGTGGGTGGCCGGCCGGCACTGGGGATCGAACCCCGCACCTGCCGTAGCTGAAGCGGACGCGTACGTGCAATGCCACAGCTACGGTGAAGGCTCTAGCTGCTAAAGTGCTACATACCCGTCTCAAGAAATCTTAAAACAGTTAAAAAGAAAACGGCATGGCATTTATTGAGACTTCCCGGGACAGAGGTTTTGCATTGCTATTCCCACAGCGGGATTCGAACCATCACTTTCTCGGTTACAAGCTCGACATCTTAGCCACTCGACCACTGGAATTGCACAGTAACCACTGCTTATAAGCTATAGTCTGTGCATTATTGCAGAGCTTATTCATTCAAATGTAACAGTAGTGTTGTCTGCATCATTTTCGGTATATACGAGCCACGTAACAAAAATATAAAAGCCACGTAACACTCCGTGAATGTGCTGCATTTTTTTATCATATTGGGCACATGATATTCGAATGTGATTCGAAGTTCTTCCGCATCACTACTTGCTTCGAACCTAAAATTTACTATCCACACATGTCTAGTAATCTTAGTTCTGCGGCGAGCACTCGCATCGAAATCTAACCGATATGGCACAAACTAGATTGCAAGCTGAAGTTTGTTCATTGTGTAGCCCTAGAGTGTCGCATTTGAATTGTTTTATTAGCATTGTTTGTAAACTGGGCGCCGATCGGTAAGAATTTTTTTAAGTGTTTAAGAAGACAATCACTGACTTGACTCCGTTTATTGGTGTGTGGTCTGACAAAAAAAGTTCAGTTTGTCCGAGAAATAGAGACAAATAAACAACCAAAAATATTCAAAAGGAGGTATTTTTGAACGAAATCAGCCATTATATGACTGAACCCAACAAAACGTTTGGTGCTACTTGATCGTTTTGCAGTTTCTGCAGCATGCGGTAGGTCTCATTCCCTCTGTGCACTGTTTTTTTTAATTTATTTATATGTTTGGTTTAACGCCCAAAAGTTATCACAGGATTACAAAATATGTCATAGTTGCGGTCTCCAGAAATTTTGACCATCTGAGGTTCCGTAACGTGCACCCAAACCTGGCCGCACGGGCCTGCAGCATTTTCACCTCCATCGAAAATGCGCATTCATTTGGTCACTGTTTGTGGATGTATACTATATTGCATATGTGTGCTCCTGCGTTAGTCTGGGTGATCTTTTTACCATAAATGGAGTCTACAGTCCGTGCTTCGTCTTCTTCCCTTGCATCGTTTCAACGTGGATTCACTCACACACGTCGCTGCGCATCGTCGGGCTAGCATCGGTCAAGACAATGCAGTGGGGTCGAGCAGGCAGACCACCATCAGCTGTGTGACAATCTACGGGAGACTTCGTCGCTGGTGGGGCAAGGGCTCGACGAAATGCACCAGGAACATGCGGGGCCGTCCATATCGTGCATCAGGTACAGAGCTGCGAGAAAAAGCCACCCACTTATCCATCATGGTGAGACGGGGTGCACCCGTTGTGCCAATATACACGACGTGCTCGAAGTGGGTAGAGAGCAGCCTCACTGGCGACTTCCGTGTACTATTCACATGAAAACGACCACAACCTCTCAACCATTTGTATATTAAGCATTTTTGTTAGTTATGCCTGGGGTTGTCATCGTCCCATACACGTACTCCTGGAACGGTAGTGAAAAGGCATAGGCGACCTCGAGCGGTTAAAACTTGTTTATTCCTACTTAGACGGGGTTGGCAGGCGAACTGCCGTGGGTAAGCGAGCGGAAGATTGTTGTGTCGAGCGGGGGATGGAGGAGGAGGAAGAGGAAGAGTCTTCATGACCAATGCCGCTTGCAACCGGTCGAGCACCGACTCATTGTGTATCACTCGGAGGCTCACTCAGAACCCAAGGATGGTTTGGGACAGAACATTAGCGAATACATTTAAATGCATTGGTGAAGCTAGTGCAGTGTTGAACAAAATGTCTGACGTGGGCGTTTTTGCAGGCTTTAAGATTTTTTTTACCTTGGAAGGGCCCGCTGCCAGAGATAACCATGACAAAATGGAAGAAATTCACTGACGTTTATAAAAAGGTAGACTGTTAATACGGTGATCGCATTTATACTGAGATTGCTGTGAAACACAGTAATTTATTTTAACACATTCACTTGCTTCAATTTTCGTCTCCAGAGCATTTGCATCAAAGTGTAAATTTCAGGCACTCATAGACAGTCGGTGAGTCTCGTTGAGAGCGTTACAGTGCACTTCGTACGCAAGTATCCCGAGCATATGCGGAAGCTCATTGAACAAGTAGAATCTATAAGCACAGGAAAACATGAGTTACCGTGCAAACTTAAAAGTTTGGCAGTACTAGAAAACTACGGCAAGTGGCAATATACTGTGAGCATGCAACAACCCTATAGTCTATAATGGGCGCACATAGCTATCAAGTTCCTGCTACTAACAAAGCTCACCACAACGATGGCTGTTTCCATTGTCCCCGACAGATCACTGACTGTGCACCTCCTTGACAATGGTTCCCAGTTTCTCAGTCCATGGACCAGATGTCGCCACTCTTTCGCAAAGCTGCATAGGCATGTCTCATTGTTACCAAGTAGAAATAATAAAATTGAAGATTGTTTTCCCGAACAACAGCAATATTTCACGCATGCTGTACTTCGGGCTACGTGACGAAGTGCAGTTTCTAATCGGCATTTCAATTTACAACTACAGAAGTGTCTGCCATTTGGTCCCAACTGAATGCAGCCACTGTGGTTCTTGTCAATTTTGATCGGCATAGTTTCATAGCCACAAAGCCACCTGGTGCAAGTGCCATGGAAAGCCAACATGTTTAAGCACAGCCACACGTGAACCAAGCCTAAGAATGTACAAAGTTTTAAAACCCATTTCCGATTGTCTAAGGGGGGCCTTTAAACTAACCTATGAATTTGCGGTTGTCATCAAATGATCAGCTGAGATTCTGTTGTGCTTGTACATTATGAAAAATTGGATTGTGAAAGAATGCTGCAGTGCAAGACTAGTCCTGAAGTACCTGGATATAAACCCCTACACTCTTCATCAGGTACTGTTTAAATGCTGGCTATAACCTAGAAACTAAAAAACTATGTCTGGTTTCCTGGCTATATCCGGTCTTTTAAGCGGTACGAGATTAAGAGTGTACAGCCCTAGGCAACAACCATTTGCCATGGCTTGTGCGACATGCGCTGCCATGAAGAGAGTGTTGTCTTCAAGCAAAGTTAAAGCAGCTGCAGTGTCGTGCCCACTCCAACAAAAGGTTTCCACTGCAAAACGAGATCGAGAAATGAGCGAGCACTAGGTAAGGCAGTGACATCTCGTCCCGGCATCTCTTCACTTGTTCTCTATTTGCACCGCAAACCTTGTTCAGCTGCGCACCATCTGCTAGGCTACACTCCCCTAAAGCGTATTTGCGTCGTGATTCACCATATTTCACGAAGTATACCAGAGACTCACACGATGAAGTGTTGAGAAGATGGCAACCAGGAAAACCTGTTCAGCGCCAAAGTGGAAGCGCTGTGGTGGTCCGTAGATGGCTAGGCTCTCCTGGCTGAAACGCAGACTGCAGTGACCTGCAATGGAATACGAGCCATTTTGTAGTCCTCAACATGCACAAAGTGTCGCGATACTGAACACACGAGTGCGTGGTAATAAAATTGTATCGGGCCAATTGGTATGAATCCATCTTGGTAGGAAGCGCAGCCACTATTACACATAAGCGCTTTTGTTGTGTGTTCTGTGTAATAGTGGCTGCGCTTCCTACCAAGATGCTTGGTAATAGCTTCGAACCCCTATTCGACAGTGATAGAGACTTGTGAATTGTCACTCCGACCACAAGTCTTTACAATGAGGGAAGTGCGACATTAGCACGAGGTTTTCTGCAACAATTTTTCAGACGTTGATCGGTGTAGATAGCACTCTGGACGAAAGATGTGTTCCTAACTTTTTTTAACTAGTGGAAGATTATTTTAAAAAAGGCCCCCTTTTCCAACCTATAGTCAGCTCCCTTCATACTATCCTTAACGTTTTTAAACAGTGTGCAAAGGGATCGGCCTTTACCTATGCATACGCCACCGATAACTCACTGCAGTTTTTTTTTTTAGATATACGTCTCGTTATAGTTCATCATCTATGTTGGCTTTATACTCCGCGGGTGCAGAAGGCGCTTTTGCCTTATGATTCTGCGCAGTCTAAGCTTGTGAAGAGGGGGATCGCTAAACTGTTTTGTTTCGCTCATGATAAATAATGCCCACATTCAATATTACATAGCTTTAATTATTAGGTGCAGCGTTTATTTGCTGCGGGGTATCCTTTAACGGAAGTGACGGCAATCGCAGATGTTCTGCGTGATGCACAAAACAGCCCGTCAGAGCGTGGACCCTGGCCTACATCACTGGTGGCGTGCAGAGGTGACGCCATATAGGCATCACATTTCTCAGAGCTCGAAAATAGATAGCGAGTAGGCACGATGTGTCGATGGTGTTCTCAGCCCCAGGTTTAGCTGGCTGGGTTTTGGGCCAGAATCTTCTCTGGCGAGAAGAAATCCAGCGGTTGCGGAAAGCAAACTTTTGCGCACGTGAAATGTGTGACCAGCGTCGTCTATGAAATACCGCTGGCTTGTGGAAAATCTTACTTTGTTCATACGGGGCATTGCGTGAACGACATTGCAAGGGAACACAAGCTTTCACTTGGAAATAACGGGAATGTGCATTTGCCCTTGCATTGCCAAGCTTGCATGGGCTGACTGATTATCAGAGAGGCCCAGATTTCGGGTAGGAGCGGTGATAACAGAGCCCGCGAACTGATGGAAGCCTTTTATATTTCTGCAAGAGGCAATGATTCTGTAAGCGACATTACAAAGGCGTTATTTTATAGTGAGCGTAACTAACACCGGGAGCACCCAGCATGTCGATCTATTACTGTCCCCTCGCCAAGCAACCAACTTAGGTGCACTGATGCATTTGCGTTGCACTTACAGAATGTTTTCGAAGAGCTAGATTTTCTTAATGTTCGGAGTGCTTCTCCCATAAGTTGTATGCATTTAGCATAGCTGGCAATCAACTATAGCAGGTGCGTCTTAGCTGACATCAGCACAACGCCCCAGCTGCCACATTTCTATATGGTGGCTATTGGGTATAAGAACACTCCTAAGTGCCAATGGTAACCTTTTCAGAGAACTATTGCTGCGAAGAAATCTACCGGAAGCAAGATTTGCTTTGTTCAATATTGTTCTTGAAGAGAAGAGAAAGTGCTTACTTGAGGAAGTGCTGCGAAGATGTCCCCAAGGCGATCTTCTGAATGCGTGGCCCAGAGGGCTTGTGTGGAGACGTTGCTCCCAGGGTGAAGCCAATGAACTCATTAGTCATTTCAATCAACGAAGTCATCAAGTCATAGAACTCATTATGGCTCGATGTACACATTCGGATGCAAGTTGCGTTTTGCAAGTTCGTGCGTCTAGTGGACAAGAAATGGCATGATATTATATGGCAAGCTGAGCTCGTTTGTAATTAATGTGAAAAGACTAAGCATAAAAGTACGGACACAAGAGAAGTCAAAACAATAATTCCGATCACAATGCTATACAAAAAAAAACCTTTCCGACACTGTTTTCTCATTGTTTATTCACTGCGTAAGACTCCAGCCAACAACTTGAGCGAAGGCATGACGTTGTTCGATGGCTCGGCAAGGGAACCGAACTTCGAGGAAAATGTCGAAAGTATGGTTTGTCGTTTCAACGAAACAATTCGGACATGTATCTTGATTTTATGATTTATGTAAAAAGGAAAGATGACTGACTGCTGAGTAATTCAATGCCTAAATGTACAATAGGATTGATTATTATTTGGCTTATGCATATTAAACATTAAGACACGGGAAATAGGGAGGAAATAGGTCAACAACTGCCGCCTATAGGGGCACAATGGCCGCTCGTTTGGGATGGGGAGACAGAAGAAAAGAAGGCAGGATAAAGAAAAATCAAGAGAATATGAAATACAAAAAAAAGCGCCAGGCCTGCGCGGAAGGTGCAGCACAGTCCCAGCAAAAGCTAGAGGAACGGCCTTTCAGAGCCTTTCAAAAAACTCATTGGTTAAATACTGCAAGTACGCTTGCTTTATGCCCACTACGGCTATAATATTAAAAGTTTTAGCCTAGCGGGCCGGCATTCGCCATGCTATCGTTCGTCATTCTTCTGAGAAGCGTAGTATCCACTAAACAATTGCAGGGAATTATGTGCCAATTGTTCATACAGTGGCTGACAACGATGAGGAATTGCGCCTGAAGTGGGTATGTGCCACAGTTGATAGGTGAACAAGAACAAGCTTTTGTAATGGGTTGGAGCATTGGAAGACCCACTCGTTTCGCTATTCGCATTGTGCGACGATTGATTGTTCTTTCGCTGTTTTAAAACGCTTTAGAAATCGTATTAACGCGATTGCCTGACCCACATCGAGCCTGCTTAAGACAAGTTTGCTAACAAGTCCCGAGCCCCTGCGTAGCTCAGTGGCAGAACACTAGTACCTGCGCATTTGAGAAAAGTACGATTAATTTGTGAGCCTGGAAATAAAGTTTTGTTTCTAAATGAAATAGCCAATTCCTTAGCTAAGTCGTCAATCAGCGAACCAATTCTACCACTCTGTCCATCATCCGCTTATGTGACTGCTGCTCGATTCCGCAGACGTACGCTTATGCAAGTCTTTCAAGGTTGAGCACTAACAAACTACCGGATATCACCATTTATTATATTTCTGGCGAAGAGACTTTTGCCGCACTCGAAAACAAGAAGTAACTATCACAAGGCTGCGTTGCCGGGTACCAAATCTAAATTTCTATAAACACAGGTCTGCTCACGCACCTTCGCCACTGTGTGCATTCTGCGATGAACTGGAAACAATATACCATTTCTTTTTGACCTGCAGGCGGCTTAACACGTCACGAAAAACCCTATTAGAAATACCTTTACGTGGTATTGGTATGGACTTATTTCTGCCTGTCACTTTGTCTTTTGGAGCTTCCATTTCCGGTTTCTCTAATGCGACAGTATGTGCGGCCGTCCGGGACTATATTGATGAAACTAAAAGGTTGACTAATTAACCAGTTTCATTATCCTAACGTGTCCACATAATTATACACGTATAAAATCAGATTATTGCTCTATTCTAAGAATAAATTCGTTTATGTAAATATTTGTATGCATTACATTAAGCTCCACACTTTCCTAAGAAGGCTATCGGTAATCTTTCTCTTACACCTCCATCATTCCAAATCTGAACAGTAAATTTTAAAACCACTTGATTCTTGGCCAATCCCCCACAGTGGGTATGCGCCACTAACAATAGGAGAACAACAACAACAACAATATTGGGCTGGCACCCAGCGGACCCGGGTTCGAGCCTCACTGTGTCAGTGGTATTCCGATTTCGCGCGATGTGGTTACGAACACCGGTGGCGGCGTCGGCGGACAACTACGGTGCCCACGTGACCCGAGTTTTGATATCGCAACAGCTTTCTCTGTAAAACAAAACCCACACACACGTAAACACAACTAGTCACATGGAAAATTATAAACGTGAAACCAAGTCCATTTTCTTTAGGTTCAAATAGCTCCATGGGCCTGTTCGCGCATAGAAGCACATTCTGCTGGGACCAGGCAATGGGCAACGATGGGTGCACGTAAGTTCAATGAGTCCATGCTCCTCGAGTAGTGCTCGCTGCACAACGAACTCAAGCATTGCTGATGTTATGGTTCATGTACTTAGGGAAAATGTAGCCGTGATGCTATCGTTATCAGTCGCAGGGGTTTTTACCCACCTTTGTTGGCATAACTGCGGCTATAATCGAGAGCATTCACGCTGAAAACGCGGAGGCCACTGACAATTTTGGAATGTAGGTCACTAAGAATATGTGTTACAGTCACACAAGAGACTCGACCAACCGATCAGATTGTCCACAGGTCCTTGGCAGTATAATCATCCGCGCACGGACAAATCCAACTCTTAGCTTGACTAGAACTCTTAGATAACAAGTACTTCGAAACGAGTCATGTTTTTTTTGTAGAATGTATTATCTAATGCCTTGAAAACTGTTGGGCAAATATGAAATTTCAATACATTTGATCACGATATATGAGTAAATTTTGTTAAAGATTGAAAACCCCAGAAATATTTTCTAAACATGAACTCGCAAGCAGCAAATAAACAATGTACGAAAAAGGAAATTAAAACTCATTTGTTAGGCAGAGAGTCAACTAGCGGACAACATAAAAAGCCAAAGAGAGTATAGGGATGTTATTGGTGGCAATGATGACGTAAATCTAGAAAGAGTGAACTAAGTAACTTTCCACTAGCAGGGGCTGAACGTCTCAAAACCACCATATGATTATGAGAGACGCCGTAGTGGAGGGTTCCGGAAATTTTGACCACCTATAGTTCTCTAACGTGCACCGAAATCTGAGCACACGGGCCTACAGCATTTCCGCCTCTATCGGAAATGCAGTCGCCATAGCCGGGATTCAATCCCATGACCTGCGGGTCAGTAGCCGAGTACTTTAGCCACTAGACCACTGCAGCGGGGTCGGCAGGTTATCTTTCGTCAATCTCATAAGGCCCATGGTGACCACTCTGCTTTGGCTCCGCTTTGATAAAACACAAACCCGCCAATTTAAACTTTGGATCTGGAGAAATCGAAACCTGGCAAATCCTACAGCGGAGACCAAATGCAGTCCGGCGACGGGCACGTCCCTTGAGAGAAGAAGCTCATTCTCATGTTGGAATTGGGAGTTCCAGAGAGCTCAGAAAAATGCTTCGATTGCTTCTTTGTGCTTTAGTTTTACTTTTTAAGAAGTGCTCTTTTGACATTTTTCGGACTCGATACATGTGTCTCAGAGCGGACAAGACGCTCTGCTGTGTCTGTGGTTGTGTGTATCTGTATGTAATCTCAAGGAGGAAAAGCCCATGTATGACTGAAGAATGCCCTATGGCGTCATTGGCAGTGGCCTGGAGGACGCCTCCAGACAACAATGCTTCGGGCAGCCTGCACAGCTGGTCACTCTCAGGTCAATTTTCCCGCTGGTGGACGAGCTGTTGCGTTTGGCGAGCCACTCTTTTGCCGCGGCCGCCAGAACGAAAGAAAGGCTGCCGCCTCATTTTATGGAGACGAAGAGCAGCGTGATTACGCCCTGCTGTTTTCATGTACTAGGTGGTTGCGTTGTTGAAATTACTCGACAGAGCACTACTGTTCTTGCGGTCGTGGCGCAGATGCGACACGCGGCGTCTTCGTGCCCCAGGAAAAGCCACAATGCCGAGTTTCCGCCGAAGACGGACGTCGGACCACCACGCTGTGTGATGGACCGACGGTGATAAAATCAGCACCAGATGTGCAAGCATTTGCCCTCGGAGGCGCCTAGCCCACGAACGCTGATCGACAAAGCACGGGTGGTCGACCAGAGCGGCGATGATATGATTGATATGTGGGGTTTAACGTGCCAAAACCCCCATATGATTATGAGAGACACCGTAGTGGAGGGCTCCGGAAATTTCGACCACCTGGGGTTCTTTAACGTGCACCCATATTTGAGCACACGGGCCTACCACATTTCCGCCTCCATATGAAATGCAGCCGCCGCAGCCGGGATTTGAACCCGCGACCTGCAGGTCAGCAGCCGAGTACCTTAGCCACTAGACCACCGCGGCGGGGCGACCAGAGCGGCGAGATGACAGACTCGTTACAACCCGCTCGATGGAAGCAAGATTTGCCGGAAGAGGCAGCATCGCCGGGACCATACACGTGTTTGGTTTGTTTATGTGTGTATGTTTGGGCGGGCCGTCATAATGACCCTTGTATGGGGATAGTTATAGCGCGAGAACAAAACGACACAGAGACAAGAAGGACACGAAAAACACGTGTCGTCGTTTTGTTCTCGCGCTGCAACTATCGTCATACCATATTAACTAGCCCAAGCTGTCACACTCCTTGTGTGGGCTGTGGGACTCTTTATGGGACAATGCAGTATGGACCTACTTCCCAATCTAGGGATCTATGAAGATGAGACTGTAATCAGCCCTTGCCAGCTCCTCGGAGTGCTTGTTCAATTGAGAGCCTTTCAATGTCAAGCTTTTCAATGTAGAGCTTCGGGAAAGAGAGCTGTTGTCATTTAAATACTGTAAATGAACCCTCTCAGTAAAGTTACACTTCCTCCTGCCTCGACATCTTCATCCCAGATCTCCAGTGCCGCAAACCGCGGTCGCAACAGCAGCCTGTTTGCCACTGCGAACTTAACAAGGCACCAGTTGAAATAGTGACACGCTTTTCAAAGGAAAATGAGCCAGATACTCGCTCAAGCATTGCTGATGTTATGGTTCATGTACTTAGGAAAAATGGAGCAGTGATGCTATCGTCATCAGTCGCAGGGGTTTTTCCCCACCTTTGTTGGCGTAACTGCGGCTATAATCGAGAGCATTCACGCAAAAAAACGTGGAGGCCGTCGATAATCTTTCGCCCGGTCCGGCTTAGCTCCGGTAGCTCTTGGAAGCGGGCAGGCTGGCGACACGTGAGCACGTAGCTGATGTCGCGATGCTTGGGCGCCGGGTCGGCGATTTGGTGCGTATTGTCACATTGACATGTCTTCGACTGCTTCCACGTTAATCCTCACAAATGATCTCGTAAGTGGGACCACAGGCGGTCAGCGAGCGGGTCCTCTTACAGCGCACAGGGGTCAGGCGGATGATTACCCCGGGCTCCGCTGCGATGGCAAAAGTGCGACAAAGTAGCAAAACAAACACCAAGGACGAAACTCCTTGTGTGAAGTGCGACAGCTGTGGCCGATGGGTATATAGGGATGAAACACCCTTCCTGGATCTCGCTGCGGCCAAGGAGGTGGATTTCAAGTGTACGTTATGCCTAACGATAGAGGACTTAGAGGAGCGGCTCACCTCTCGCCACAGGCACGCGTGTGAAACACAACGGGCCAGAATAGAAACACTTCAGAAAACTTTCCAGGCTATGACCAAACAGTTACATCACCTCCAACAGCATCTATCACCGCCACTCCACTCCCTTCAGATGCGGAAGGTTCTCCGCATACACATCAGCTGGTACAAGCTCCGGATGAGCTAGAAACGGAAACGGTGCTCACCGAGGACTTCCCCGATTCTGCTACTGTAAGCGGGGTCCATACCATGGAGGCCAAATATGAGTGCAGCCCCTCAAATGTAGAAGACACACGTGGAGAACAGGTAGTCCTAACCCCGCTGGCCACAGAAGGGGAATCGGTGACCCACAACCGGAACACGAAGTGCGGCGACCCTCTTCCCCGAACCATGCCCCCGGGAGCGAAGATACACCAATGGCTAACGTTGGCACGTCGCAGCAGCACAATATGGGCCTTGGACTAGCCAGCTCCACGACACCACGAGACATCAACAAGCGAAAACGCCACCCATCTGACCAGCAGCACCCTACTTATACGGGCAATAGATGGGTAATACCGGAACCCAGCACCACAAGAGAAGTGATCATTTCGGGAGATGGAAACGTGGAGGCGCTCACGCAATCCGTCCAAGAGTCAGTTGACATTCCCAATGCCTTGGGTTTGTTGTTTGCAAGAAAGTCCACAACCGAAAAGGTGCTTCAATATGTTGACGTGTACGAGTAAAAGGTCATGACACCGCGCCGCTGCAAGTACATACTACATGTTGGACTAGTAGACATTTTGAAAAAAACGCACAAATTGTTCAAATGCTCAACAGCAAATGGAGAGTGCAGCCTCTCTGGCTGTGTGCTCAATCCCAGAAGTCCCCACAAGAGATGCGGAGGTTCTCGCCGCAATCCGCCTACTCAATATTCAGCTGCATTGATATGTGGGGTTTAACGTCCCAAAACCACCATTTGATTATGAGAAACGCCGTAGTGGAGGGCTCCGGAAATTTCGACCACCTGGGGTTCTTTAACGTGCACCCAAATCTGAGCACACGGGCCTACAACATTTCCGCCTCCATCGGAAATGCAGCCGCCGCCGCCGGGATTTGAACCCGCGACCTACGGGTCATTAGCCGAGTACCTTAGCCACTAGACCACCACGGCGGGGCATATATTCAGCTGCAAAAATGGTACAAACGCTCTCACCACAGGTTTCTCGACCTACGCAAAGGGTGGAGCACTCAAATGATGAATAAAAATGGAACATAGTACAGCCCCGAAGGAGTGAAATTTGTGGCCGATAAGATCAGCACCGAGGCCCAGGTTTTTTTTAGGCCATCAACCTCATCACACCAAACCACGCCCCAAGCTAATGAAGCCTCTGCAGCGCAGGCCCCAGCGGGCCTACCCAAAGGAACGAAACAGCCAGTCAGACACACCAGCAGCCCAGCGACCAGCTTTAACACCATCACCAACCCAAGTCAAGACACCACCGCCATCACCACCACAAAACAAGCGATGACAGCCCCGTCACACTGGATACACCCTTCTGTAGTACTCCCACGAGGCACCTAACCTGTCTCACCCACCATGTACCACTCAGTCGGGGAGCTGGTCAAGCACCACCAGATGTTTGCCACGCAAATGCCCCATCGAGGCGCAGACACCACCCTCGCTGCCGCTCCCGGATACCTGCAGCCAACGCGGAGTTCCTCAACCTCCATGGGGCAAGGAAGCCCCCAAAATGGCAAGAGCTGTACAGGACTATAACAGCCGAGGACATTGGCCTGTTTGCAATTGTAAAAACCCATCTCCGGGACCTGGAAGAGCCGCCTACACAACTCAACTGGCAATGGGCTGGCAATAACCGATCCGTCGGAGATTGAAAAGGTGGAGGTGTCGGGGTGCTATGGCGAAGCGGTACGACAGACACGGCTACCAGGGAACTGCCAAGAACACATATGGATAGACGGTGAAATCCCGAACATCCCCTTTCTTGTCGGGGTTGTCTATATAGGTGTGACTCAAAGACTGGATGACGCCAACTGTCAAATATTACACTGCATCAAGGACGATGTGGCACGCAGGGGAACGGGGAGAAAGGTGCTCCTGATGGGGGACTTCAATGACCACATACAGCCTCTCGATGGACACCAGGACGCAAACGGGTCTCTCATGCTACAATTGGCCGAAGATTTATTCCTCGAGGTGGCCAACTTGCGCAGTGACTGTGATGGTGTTTTTACATTGTGTTCGATAAACAGCAAGTTTACCTTCGACTACGTCCTGATGTCACGTAAGCTATCCCTGTATACATCTCGGCTACACGTCGACGAGGCTGGCGAACACAGTCTTGGGATCGACCTCCTCCTGCGTATCTACAGCAACAACATGGTGATTGCGACTTTTGGTCAGACCAGTACGAAGCCAGTGTTGGTTCGCCGAGGTCTGAAACAAGCGTGTCCGCTCTCCCCGCTACTGTACATGCTACACACTACGGGGCTAGAGCGGGCCCTCATTGAATCGGGCCTTGGCTTTGCTCTATGGTTCCAGTATGCTGGGTCGCCACAGGTCGGGCACTACCGGGACTGGTCTTCGCGGATGACCTGGTGCTCTTATCTGAAAACACCGATCAGCTGCAGAACCTCACAGACATATCCACCCACCACTAGGTGTCGCTGAAACTGACGTTCCATGCGAAAAAAAATCGACGCTGCTGCGTTTTTCTGGGCCAGCGGACGAATGCGAGCTGGTGCTACCGAATGGTCAGCCGATACCTCGCAGCACCGAGTACCGATACCACGGGGTGACACTTTGTGATGGAGAGTGTTACGACGTCCATGAGGCCAGGATGAGGCAGTCGTCACAACGAGCGATGGGCACCCTACGGAAGTGCTGCCTGTGGGGTTTCAATCGGTACGTCATTGTACGCGAGCTATATGGAAGGCGGTACATGCAACTGGTCCGACTTTCACAAACGCTGTCCTGTGCCTATCGATGAGCACCCGCGAATGGCTAGAGCGTGGATAGAAAGAGCTGGGCCGTATGGCCCTCGACTGTCATAGAAGAGTGGCCACGGAAGCAGTCCAGGGAGACCTCGGGTGGTCATCGTTCGAAGCCAGGGAGGCGTGCAGCAAAATAGCGTTTGAGGCCCGCCTTCAGCATCTGAGCGACTCGCGGTGAGCCAGGTGCATTTTTCGGTACCTCTCCCTCAAAGGTATTCGGACCCAGTGGTCGAATAAAGTTCACCGGCTGCGTGGAAAATTCGGCTTCTTTGGTGAAACGGATAGTGGCTGACCCAAGGGTCTCACACCACGTTCGGTGCTCACTCAAGTCCGAGAGATGGAAAGCGCCCAATGGCGATCAGGAGCGCTGCGTAAGTCTACCCTTCGGATGTATGGCAGACACAAGGCAGAACTAGGCAAGAAAAAACTATGCCAACAGTCTATAGGCAGTGCTTTGCTGTTTGAAGCACGTGCAAGAGCGTTGCGTACGCTCACATACCGTCGTCGCTTCGATCAGGACCCACAGGTCCAAGCTGCTATCTGTCGCTGCTGCGCCGAAACGAACGAGACGGCTGAACACCTGATTCTGGATTGTGCCCGTCTTTCTCCATGGCCAGCAGAGGGCACCACTCTGCCACAAGCGCTACTTGTACATGAAGAATGTCGATACAAAATGGAGGAAGCGAACCAAAAAATTGGCTGGTAAATACTTAGAAAACAGCAGGGGACCAAACCAAAAAAAAATTATCGGTTAAGAAGAAGGTGAAGGAAGCTGGGACTGATATGTGGAGAATTAGCATGATTAAGAAGTCCGCACTAGAGATCTATCGAACTTTTAAGCAGAAAATTGCCAAGTAAAGGATCTATGATAATACTCGGGGTATTTCTCTACTGTTTGAGGCCAGGACGGGAGTATTGCGAACCAAGACATATCAGGCCAAATACGAAGGGGTAGACATGGTATGCAGTGCGTGTGGAGAAGAAGAAGAAAGTGCCCAACACTTGATAATGTTTTGTAAAGGGCTTCACTCTATAGTTCAGCATGATGGCGCAGAGTTTTTAAAAGCACTGGGGTTTAGGGACAGGGAGGGCAAAATAGACTTTAAGCGGGTAGAATTAACTAAAAGGAGGTTATCTGATTGGTGGCTAAAGTCAAGGCACGAGTGAAAATTAAACCCTTCACTGCAAAGTACGAATCCTCAACCTCACTTTTTAAAGGGGAAAAATGAATGTAGTTCCTGGTTCATTAAGTATTACGGCTTGGTGGCGCTAGCCACCGCCCGATCTAAAGGGTACAGCCATATCCATCCATCCATCCATCCATCCATCCATCCATCCATCCATCCATCCGCTCGGATTTGCAGCAGAAGATCACGACGCCAACGACGCCACTGCCATAGCGACAACAAAAGCTCGTCTACAAATGTGATGGAAGGCTGTGGTGCAATAGGGACTGGCAGGAAAAACACGGCGCTTCTATAGTGCAAAAAAAGACTTACGTAACAAGTGTGTGCCCCGCTGTCTTTTCCGAGACTTTCTATCTTTCGCCTTTTTCTTTTTTTTGCTGGCTAGGTCACACTATCTGTGACCACCCGATTCAAAGGGACCAGCCAACTGTCATAATGATCGTCGTCGTCGTCAGGAGGTTGACGTGTTGCAGGGAAGCCGTCCTATGCCTGCAAACCCCAGTACATGCAGCTTTAAGTCTATATAATTGTGTACCGCTGAGCTCACTCTCGTCTCTGATTTTTTTCTAGTTTCGTTAAATTTACATTTTGGTTGTGTTATTTCAAGAGAGGGCATGAGCCCACACGTGCACGAAGGTGGCGTCCTCGTGGCAGGGTTTCGATTGACCAAATGTACTGTGTTATAAAAGGGCAAACAGGCGACGGTTTGCCAAGAGTTGTGTAAGGGTGGCGCACCGAGAGAATAAGAAGAGGCCCTGAAGCTCCGCCAAGCATTCTGAATCGGGATGGAGGTATTAGGCACCATACGCTCTGCCGAATCCCGTAGAGTCGCCCTACAGAGGACAGTTCATTTGCAAAGTGTTTTTTTCTCGTAACTTTGATGTCCGTAATTACGTAACTTCTGTACAGTCTGTAAAGACAAGTCTTTTTCAGCCTGGTAGAGCTTCTCCAGCGTTTCCGCTTCATCCACAAGTGACAAGCAAGTCGAACGCCGCTATTTGCGTAGCAGCGATATGTTTCTTCTCTTACTTTGCTATACCACCTCGTGTGGCGAGAGTTGGTTGCTACATCGCCAAGAGCTGGAATTTTACTGGCGCAGTCGGACAGGATTGGCTTGCGGTTAACGAAGATTGTATGAAGTTGAGCGAGACTAACGACTAAGAAGTTACAGGACACTGCAGCGCGTAGCTGCGGCAGCTGGACGCTGCATATTACCTTGTATTCTCGGAAGACAGCGAGGAGCGACAGGTCCAAGGCAGCTCTTGGCGAGCCATTGCCGGCAGCGACCCCCGACTCCATCGTTAGCGAACATGGTCGAGCCCATGTCATCAGAAATGAGAAGTGGCAGCAGAACACAGCGAGTCGCTTCGGGGTCATTTTCTTTCACTCCTGTGTTCGAGCTGAAATAAATGTCTCTTGAGATGGCAGGATTGGTCTGTTATGCCACTGCGCCATATTTAACGGGCAGGGCAGACGACGCAGAATTAACGCGTGATTGGCCCACTTGGATTAAGCCGCTCAATGTGAAATTGGCATAAGAGCTCCGCATAACGCTCGTAGCAGAGCAAGAGTTAGCATCGCTGGGCATGACAGCAATCGACTCGTTTGCCACGTCCCCGTATTTAACGCCTCTGATCTTCGACTTGGCGTTAATGCATGATTGGCCCACATGGGAAAAGGGAGCTTGATCCCGGGTTGGCAGAACAACGCCACCGAGTGCTAGAAGCAGCGCTACATTTGGCAAAGATAAAGGCCACTGAGTCGAAACTCGAGACAGAGGCACAGCGTGGAAAAAAAACAACACGGGTCGTGGAGGTTAAAGATGTTGCTGAGGACGATCTCCGATCGAATAAGAAATTGCAGTGCGATACCGACTCTCAGAGGCAATCTCAGGGTGCTGACTTTGGAACAAAATCACCGGGCGTAGGGCCAGGCGTCCGTCCGCTACACAGTAGCCTTTGCGACAGCGCGCCGACGAGCACAGCGTCATTGCAGATGGTGAAAGTTGGTTTCTGCAACATCCCAAAGAACTTTTAATTTTACTTGTGGGCTGGCATGTTAAGGTTATTTGTAAAAACAAGATGGAGTGCTTCTTGAAATGCAATAAATTCTGTGGCGTATACGCTTGAAGCGTTGCGGATTGGAATTTTCCGACAGTTATGATTTTTTTTCATCTTTGGTCAAAGCAATGTATGCCGCTTTCGTCACGTATGACGCGTATCAGCCGCCAGTGTATACAGGAATTGCTTTTGTTTTGAAAAAAAACCGCTTCTTGTGTTAGAGGGAGCTTAGTGAAACTAAATATGTCTTTTTACTGGGGTGATGAGCCCACGGACTGCATGGATATAGTATGTCAGCCGGTTTCAATGTTTTAACACCATAGCGAGTTATGTTCCGGAGTATGAATAAGCACAATTCTGCAGATATTCTGTCCAACTCAAGTGGTAACGGAGGTGCGTTAGCGAGAATCTGTAGGGATGATGAACGTGTGGTGTAAAATACACCTCTTAAAGAACTCGCACCCTAATGGATTTGGGACTCGCTCACTGGATTTCGTGTTGACCGTTTGCGCCCTCGCGATCTCCGACGACAGTGCAGCTCTGGCCGACTGGACTCGTTCAACGCCACCTCCAGACGCCGACAAGAGCTCTCGTCGAGTGATGCCCCGTCCTCGGACTCCTGTGACCATTTCCATCTTTCCTATCTCCTCTTTACTTCCGTCGCTCGCTGTCCCTGCGCCTCGCTCTCTGCTTCCTCTCAATATATATCTTTTAATCCCTCCTTACTCCCATCCTTTGTGAGTTACTGTTGAGGTGTCGCACCTGATGCAGACAGTTCCGGGGCTCACTTTTCCCTATTTTCTCTTTAAGAACCATATGAGAATTTCGATGGCAACATAGAGCGCCATACTGGAGGTGTAAATATATATATATATATATATATATATATATATATATATATATATATATATATATATATATATATATGCATGCTTGAGTGCGCATCTTGTTTTGAATGGAACTTCTCTTGTGTTGAGTTGCTTCCTTGGGCGGGTTCTTTTTTGTTGGAGGAAGTGTGTGTGTGTGTGTGCGTGTGCGTGTGTGTGAGCATGCGCGTGCGCGCGCGTGCGCATGTGATATGAAGGGTTTACCGTCCCACAACCACTATATGATTACGAAAGACGCCGTAGTGGAAGGCTGCGGAAATTTCGACCACCTGGGGTTCTTTACCGTACACCCAAATCCGAGCACACGGGCCTACAACATTTCCACCTCCACCGGAAATGCAGCCGCCGCCGCCGGTATTCGATCCCGCGACATGCGGGTCAGCAGCCGAGTGCCTTAGCCACTAGACCACCGCGGCTAGGTGTCTGTGTGTGTATATGTGCGTGTGCGTATGTGCGTGTATGTGTATGTGGGCGTGCGTGTGCGCGCACGCCCAATTAAACCTGGGAACGCTATAGCGCCACAGTAGCTGTGGCTGCAAGTGTGGCAAACTTCTGCCTACCGCCATATTGAAGCACGCGATATTTCTACGAGCTGGCAGCTGACCAAATGTCTCTAGTGTACTAGATATCATAAGCCATCCAGTGTACCAAAACAGCAGCCTTGAGGTGAACGAAGGGAGGAGGAAATTAAGCGCTGGTTCCTCTGCGTTGGGTACAACTGTAGTTAGAAGAGACATTCACAATTAAAACTCAGAATTAAGAATCAACACGAATCTGCCACAAATTTGGAGGAAGAACTGACCCAGGCTCTGACGCATTACTCTTAGCGTATATGTCCTCGGCGTGGTAGCACAAAGTTCATTCCAACATAATTGAGAAAACTAACGCTGCGGAAGGTAAACGTTGCATAAGCGTATCGCAATCTCCGCACAATTGACGGCCACCAGTATAACTTTGATTACCTCCGCAGTGCACCTGTGTTAGTAATCGGACTGAAAGATAGAGCAAAGGTTATTTTGGAAGTACAGTAATAGACCTGGACAAAGAAAAGAACAGGCAAATTAACGTATTTTAAAAACTACCACGTGGACCGGCGCGCATTGAAACTGCAAAGCTCAAATTGGAAAACATAACGGCACACCCGCATTCAGCAATGCTGTGAGCGAAATAAATGTGCAGAAAAAATTGCGCTCCACCTGTTTAGGCGTTTCTTCTTTGTGGTGTATTTTGTTTTACTGCATTTTTTACAGCAAATGCTGTTATGAGGTCACACTGCGGGTCTCACGAAATTAGAAAAAGAAAACCTAGTACCAATGCACACAACGGCCAATAATTTCGAGAAATCTTTGTTTTCATCAGACTATCCACAGCTAAAACTCCCTTGGAAGAACAAGTGGTGTTCGTCAAGAAAAAAAATAGTGATAACAAGGCTTCGTTGTCGAGTCCCTTCATTGAACTTTTACCTTCACAGGTCGGGTCTGGCACAGTCGCCTTTGTGCCTTCACTGTTGTGAGAGTGAATCTTTGGAGCGCTTCTTGTCATGCCGAAAATGTCAAAGGAAAAAACTACTAGAAGAACCCCTAAAGTTTTTTTTTTTTCATTTCATTCAACCCCTACGAAAGTTGGACTTAAACTTGACACTTCCGGCGATTCTTTTATTTGGCGCAATTGCATTTGGTTTCAGCCAAATGAGTGTTTTTACCGCTGTTACAAATTTCTTACGAGAATCTTGAAGAATGGAAGGCTAAACATATGCAAATTCAGTTGTTTGATGTATAGATTTTTTCTCTTTTTGTGTGTGTGTGTTTATTGTGTTATCCTTTTCAAGGTTTTTTGTTTGTTTAGAAATCCAACACCTCTCTATTACCTATATTACCTAATGAATTCAACCCTTCCTTTGAAGAAGTGAATTAACTTAAAAAGAAGCAAGGCCCCGTCCCATTCATGGTCTATCCCCCTAGGTGGGTTGCGTTAACTTGTTGAGGAACCGACCAACCAACCAACCAATGAACAGTGGGGCTCGAACCCGGGTCCGCTGGGTGCCAACGTGTATACATAGCGTACAACATACGTAGGGTCAAGTCGACGAATGTACAATGAATGTTACAAAGTAAATCTCGTAAAACACAATTCTGGGAGGGTATGAGTAGCACACTTCATGAACTCAGCATACCAGTCCTGCTGCAATTGCAGTTGGTCATAAAAGTCCCTTAGCCGCACAGTCATTTGCACAAAGTGGCTTCGCGAAGACACCATTGGTTTCACATGCCGGTCCAACATGCAGTTTTCCATACACTATGCATGTCCATTAACAGCAGCATGCCAACTGGAATTTCGCTGCATTAGGGTGGTAAAAGATAACGGATGCTATGACAATTGTAATCCAGATGTTTTTCAAAAGCCTTCTACAGGACGTCCCAGAAAAGTATGGCGTCTTCACAACTAAAAAATCAATGCTCGATTGTTTCTGTAACTTCACAGAGGCGATGGTTCATTGAGGATACAAATATGCCTTTGGTGTTTAACCAGGTTTTTACAGGCATTGTTTCTGTATGCACTTTGTAGAAAAAAAGTTGGTTATTGGTGAAATAGGCATTTTCGTTACACGTAATAGCATGTCATGACCAGAAAATCCAATATATAGTGAACAGTAAAGTGGGGCCGAAAGAGCATATTCAATACAGCACAACAAAGTTTTTTTTTTCTTTTGAGCTAGAGAACAAGTACTTATTACAGAATCTGGCTGTCCGGAAACGCACTCATTCGAATACTTCACGCATGAACCCTTCGAGATAGGAACGTGATGCGAAATTCGTAGATACCACTAAATTTGGTATATTATCTGCAAAATTCACTTGCAAGAATGTTCGAAGGAGTGGATGAGCACAGCCACTAAAATAGGAAAAGCGCCACACCAGTTGTCTAACAAAGAGGTGCACCAACCCAAGACAACCTGTGTAGACAGGTCTAAAAACATTGTCTCGCCACATCGGTTGATAGGTTGATGACCAAATAGAGGTAGCAAATATACAGTGAAATTCCTGTATGTAAACCCTCGAATAACAAATCTGCATAAAGTAGAATATTTTTGTTGCCAAAAACAGGTTGCATGCTTTAGCTCTGCCAAAAATGTGGAGGTTATGAGGAATAAGCGTTTGGGCATAGCGCTTGAGAGTGGGTACACGTTCTTTTCAATAATTTGCACTTGATAGATAAGCATCTAATGGTACGCCTAGGTATTTTGATGGTACACAAGACCATTCTATACCCTGAAAATGGGTTGGTTTATATGTCTATGGGCCAAACCACAGTTCCAAGCTTTTAGCGAAGTTCATTCGTGCCCCAGAAATTTTTTTTTTAATTGTTTGATTGTTGACACCACCATTTTTGTACTAGAAAGATCTGCGCCAAATAACGCTAGGTCATCCGCATACGCCAACACCTTTACCTCATTCCCATAAGCACTGAAACCGTGGATGTTACTAGATCGAGTTACACTTAAGCGCAGTGGCTCCAAGTAAAAAGCATTGGCGACAACGGACAGCCCTGTTTCACAGACAAGTTCAAAATACGGGTTTTGAAAGGTAGCCATTAGCAATTAAACTGGTTGAACATTCATTGTAGCATAGTTTTGCATCTTTAAATTTAGTGGAGGCAACGTTGGCATGTTGGAGAAGAGAAAACAGAAAAGAATGGTGAAACCAATCAAAGGCTTGTGCTAAGTCTACTTGTAGTATTGCCAGTTGTTCATACGAGTGGGAATAATGTTTAAATATTGTGCGAGTAATGTGTATATTAGTCTGTATTGAGCGACCTTTTAGACTACACGTCTGATTGCCACCAATGAGTATTGACATTGCAAATTGAACCCTATTTGAAAGTACCTTTGCACAAATTTTTAGTCAGCTTGCACAGTGTAATTGGTCTGTAGCCACAACGTGAAGTAGTTTTTCTCTATCTGAACATTTCAGAATTAGAACAGTGTGGCTTTCAATAAAAGAATGAGGAATCGTCTCAAGATTCAAACTCAGCCTGAAAATGTCGAGCAGTACAGAACACAGTATGAATTCAAATGTTTTGTAAAATTCGCCGGATATTCTATCAGGTCCTGGTGTTTTGGACAATGGTAGCTGTTCAACAGGAAGTTATATTTCTTGTATAGTGAATGGCCCTCTAACAAGTTCACATTCCTCGTTAGTTAGAAGAGTCACGAATGGCAAAAACTGCCTCACCAGATATTCATTGTCGTTTTCAGAAGAGGCGCTAAACAATTCTTTGTAGTAAGTTTCAACCTCTGACATAATTTTAATGAAATTATTGACCAATAATCCTCCCGAGTAAAAGTCTCGTATAAACTTCTTTTTAGCGTTGCGATATTCATCGAGTAAGGCTTCACGTGTGGGCTCCTGTTAATGCAAAGTACGATTATTGCGGGACCGAACACGGGCACCTCTGTAACGTAAAGCATCATACCTCTGGAGTGCGTTTTTGGCGTTAGCAATTGCGGCTGTATAGCGACAAGGCGCCTCACGCTCAAATTCATATATGTCCTGAATATTTTGCTTTAGCATGCTTTGTTCTAATTTTCTGTAGAAGCGCCTCACAGATCTAATCTCTGCATTCATTGCCCGAACTTCTTGTTTGAATAATTCCCTAGAGGCGAACAAAGGCATCTCAGCCGACAAACAGTTCCTCGGTGCTACGCGGACGCGTGCAGTAAACTCCTGGTCGCTCACAATCGAGGAGTTCAGTTTCCAAAGTGCCCATTGTGGTCTGAAGTTAGATCGAATGTTGCTATCTATCTGACAATGCAGTGATCTGAAAAGGAAATAGGCTCCGTTTTGCATGACACGTCACGAGAAATAAGTGGTGCTGAAACGTAAATGTGATCAACGCGCGTATGTGTACTTCCTTCTGCATGCGTATACGATGGCAGGTTATTGAGTGATCCTATATCAACCAGTTCCGCACTTTCAACTACAAGTGAGAGCACTTCAGCACTCCTGTCATTGCGACAAAGCCCAGTACTATAGGATGGATTGCAGACGCAGTTGAAATCGCCCACGAGCACAACGTTACGGTCAGGATCTAACAAAGTAGCCAAACTTTCAAATAAAACGAGGTGCATCGCTAAATGCATACACAGCCGTGCTTGGGACTTGTTAGCAAACTCGCCTCAAGCAGGCTTGATGTCGGGAAAGCAATCGCGTCAATACGACTAATAAGGCGTTTTAAACAGCGAAAGAAGAACGAGTCATCGCACAATACGAATAGCGTAACGAGCGGGTCGTCCAATGTTCGAACCCATTACAAAAGATTGTTTTTGTTCAGCTATTAACTGTGGCGGATACCCACTTCAGGCGTAATTACTCATCGTCGTCAGCCACTGCATGAACAATTGGCACATAATTCGTCGCAATAGTTTAGCGGATAACACGCTTCTCAGAAGAATGACGAAAAATAGCACGCCGAATGCCGGCCTACTACCCCACAATTTTATTATTAATGCCATAGTGGGCATGAAGCAATTGTGCTTGCAGCAGTTACCCAATGAGTGTTTAGAAAAAGCTCTGAAAGGCCACACTTCCGCGCAGGCCTCGCGTTTTTTGTTGTTGTTGTTGTTGTCTAGAATTAATTAACTAGCCCATCAAGACGTCCTGAAATAACTGTGCCTAGCCCGGCCGTGGCAACAATAACAGCAGGGCTCAAATACTACCTTATAAATGGAACGATCAATGGAACCACGCGTACCGTTAAGCACCCCTACACATTTCGAAAAGCCCACGTTAACACTTAAGAGAACAATGGATGCGATTACGAAAGCTTCAAGACGCAAGGCGAGCCTTCGCGTTCAGACATGCACTGTTCTACTCTCGCAAATAGTAAAGCTACGCTTACTTGATGCAATGCCCGAAGCACGTCCGCCAAAGACTCCGTCGGTGATGGTGTGGAAGCGAAAAAACGGCGTGTAACACACGACAGTGACAGCGCTGAACTTAAGACCAGAACTTACGATGAAAGCACGTGTAAATGAATAAGCACAAACTCACGAGTACCGCTTGAGCATGAAGACGCGGCCGGTTCACGAGCCAAGTCGATGCTAGAAGACAAAAAGAAACAAGGCAAGGGTTAGCACGGCAAAAGGAACACTCAAAACACGAGTGAACGGTTAAATAGGAGCTGCGACACTTGTGACAGGCTCGTTTAGCACCAGAACGCGTGCAGTAACAATTGCCCCGAGACGGATGCAACAAGAATGATGGAAATTGGTGCGCTAAAAGCGAAGCTTTGAGTTCTCGTGTGTTCAAAATTCGAGCAGGCGATGGCGAGAAACTTTCTTTTTCGCATTTCACTAGCATGCTGACGTCGAAGACCGCTTCCAATCACAGCGAACGTCTCGTAAAGACAAACTGGAAAAGTCACTTCGTGGTGGCCTTCCCGCGATAAGTCGCTCTTTTTTTACGGCATCGTTAGCATGGTTATCACATGGAAACGCTTTGAGTGGGGTCACTTCTCGGCTTTCATGACGCGTTCTACGGCAACGCCGGCGTCCACCGCATGTTGCATTTTCGGCTCGCTAAAAACGTGGCATGCGTTTACACCTTTAAACGCTGTCGTACCACAGCCTCGTTCACAAACTATAAGCGTCGTGCTTGTTGTTATGAAAACACATCATTTAGAAAGAGAAATGATTCCTTTCCAAGAAAGTATAACAAAAGGTTTGTCGTTTCTATCCATCATTCGTATGGCCTAGCTTCCACCATATGAATATTGCGCGCTAGTTGTAGCAAGCGAACGGTCTGTCATCACGTCACATCACATGGTGTCACTTGCCGTAGCAAAAGTAGCCTGTGTATGTCACCTTAATTCGAAATCAAGGTAGTTTGTGCCGTGAATTAAAATGACAACAGCTTCGATTACGGCGTTGTCATTTGTCCAAACGATATCGGCGCATTCCACTCCACTAGAAGAACCGATGAAAAATACATGCTCAATTTGTGTCACAGAAGCCCTTTAATGGGTTAGTCCACCTGCGTTTCGCCCGTATAGCGGGCCCCCGACGCTATACGTGTTGTGCATACTTGAGGTGCTTGAACCGCTTGACCTTCGCGCACCAGGGTTCAACAAGACGGCGAGCTGAACTGAGCCACGTGCCATGACCCGCTAAAAAAACTAATTCTACTAGGAAATACAGGCACAAAATAATGGCAGCGGGGGCTCCACGGGCACTTATGGTCGCCACATGCAACAATCCCGACAACACAAAAAGCTGCCTGCTTTACCTGCCTAACTAACCGCAAGCTGAGCCTACCCACCCGCCCGTGTCCCCGGGAATATGGACCTAAAGTATAGCGGCATGTTCAAGGAACCCGCCCGCTAAATTTACACGCAACCTGGGCGTAAGTTTCGCTTGAACTAAGATAAATATATAGCGAGTGATGTTCGGTGAACGCCGTCGCCCCACCCCACGCCAGCTTGTCGCATTGAGGGGCTCACCGATTTGATGCCGAAGACAAAGCTCGCAGTGGTCCTCGATTAATTCCAGGCGACGTGGGTTTCTTGTGCGTAGTTTCACAAGTCCAAGTAAATTCCACGCGTACAAAAAGAAGGGTTGAAACGTGACTGCTACTAGCGCGCGCCCCGCGCCCGAACATTGCAGCAGACGCCATTCCACGGCGCCGAAGAACTGCCGTCTGCAAAATGCACAGCGCGACGAGCAGCGAATGATAACCGCAGATGAGCCAACCGCATGTATCTGTCTGAAGGCGATGCTTCGGTTTTCGCGCATGCGTTGTTGCAGCCAGATCTGATCGCGCCACTACGTCCCGATATTGTTCGTCGCCGTCTTATCGGCATCTGCGCCCACCGCACTGCGAAGAACAAAAAATCGAAGAAAATATGTGCACAAACAAAACAGAATTATTGCGCGTGGTAGTCGGGCTTTCCGACGGAGGCAGAAATGCTGTAGGCCCGTGAGCTTAGATTTGGGTGCACGTTAAAGAACCCCAGGTGGTGAATATTTCCGGAGCCCTCCACTACGGCGTTTCTCGTAATCACATGATGGTTTTGGAATGTTAAACCCCACATATCAATCAATCAATCATTGTCGGGCTCGGAATGTTCTATAGAGGCACCTAAACTACAGAGTATACAGGGTCAAGTTTACTAAAATAAACAGGAACTAACTTGCTCAGCCATCTGTTATTCCATCTCAATGGACAGTGTCCGTTCTTGCTGTATGTTCTGTACATTGTTCTACTCCTGAGCGCCACACAAGAACTCGGGGAAAACTCGAGCTTCGCCCTCAAGAGTAGGACGCAGTGGCGCAAACGGAGAGTTAGAAACTGTCTAATCAGACGTTTCGCAAAGCGGCCTACAACTTTCTAATTGAAACTTTTTGCTGAGCTTCGCGTTTAGACAATTTTACAATTTTACTTAATTAAGCAAGATACAGAAATAGATAGCCTGACATACTCTGTGCAATGGTGAGAAAAATATATTTAGTCACTGAAAGTACGTCGGCGTATTTTTAAACACCGGTCAGAATTAACTGGGGCGCCCTGCATGTGCACCCAATTTTCCTGAGTTCAATGAAACACTTGAATTTCTTTCTTACTATGTTGCTTGGTAATTACCACTTTGCTGATTTCAGTCTAAATTTAAGCTATTTCGATGCTAAGCAGCATCGACGCTGTAACAGAGGGGCTAACATGAAACACACTAGTAATATGCTGTGGCAACCAACCTCATCAAAAAACATAAGCTTCAGCCTCTCAAATTCATCGAGAATCATTAGGTAACTGTACATGAAGGCCAAAACAAAAGCCAAAACATAGAAGAGTATTTTGATTGATTTGTGGCGTTTAACGTCCCAAAACCACTTCTGATTATGAGAGACGCCGTAGTGGAGGGCTCCGGAAATTTTGACCACCTGGGGTTCTTTAACGTGCACCCAAATCTGAGTACACGGGCCTACAACATTTCCGCCTCCATCAGAAATGCAGCCACCGCAGTCGGATAGAAGAGTATTTTCTAAAGCACGAACGTCTGCACAGAAATTATAGGCTGCCAATCCGCGAAGTGTCATACAAAGCGACCTACGTGCCTATAGCGCGTTCACAATGAATAACATCTGTCTTCGCTTCGGAGTGGCGACAATTCTGTGCATGTATGCTGATTCCTCGAATGTGGCGTAAGTATGCCGAGTGCTTCTCCAGCTTCAGTAGATGGAACGCATACTACTCAGTCATAAAACAGACGTCCAGTGCAAAGTGCGCATCTTCAAAAAATTTTTTTGGTAGAATTTGTTTTTATATAGCAATAAAGGAGATGGATGGGTGGAAAGTCCTTTATTGAAAAACAAAAAAAGGGAGGCACAGGATCTATGTGGGGATAAGCAGCATTTTCTAACTACACTAGTAGTCCACGGTGTCACGGATTTTACACTTGCTGTATTCACCATCACTAGAAATGAGGCGGTATAGGGTCAGCACTGTGATTTGTCTGACCGCCTAAACCACTCTAATCAGGCCCCTCTGACTTCCATTTTGGGCAAATGATAACTGCGTGTCAGAAATATCTTTATTTTGTCATCGTATCAATTACAAAAATTTGTGTATACAGAAGGAGGTCCCATAGTCAGACTGAACCGGGACCTCCTACAGTAGTGAATATAGAAAAAATTAATTGATGCAGCAAACAGCGGTACAGAAAACATGTAATGAAATACATCGCAGGTAAAAACGAAAAAGGAGTTCTACTTAAGAAAAACATTAGCAGAAAGCAGCAACAAAAACTGAAATGAGACAACATAAAAAATAGAGGTAATTCAACTCTCCTAAGTAGTTTTCAGACAATTACCATGGTGAAAGATAGTAAAAATAAACTACAAGAAAAGAAAACTAAACAATGACATCTGATTTCAGTGTCCGGGTCCGTATGGAGCGTTTCGCAGTAATTCATGGGTTGCAAAGCTTACAAGAGTGGAAACTTGGGCCAGTTGGTGCGTAGTCATATTTGCAAAGCTTGTATGGTCATTCGCCCCTTTTTTAGATGCGGAAGCATCTTATACTCGCGCCTTGTAGTGCGCCGTCCGCACCGCTTCTCGAACATTCGACAGCTGACGCGCGCGCATGCGCCGTCGCGCCGTCGCCCACCATCTGTGCCGCGCGCGCTTCTCCTTCGAGAACATTCGACAGCTGGCAGCGCATGCGCCGTCGCGCTGTATATATACTCAAGGTCGGCGCTTGCTCGCTCAGTTGCCGCTCGTCGGTTGGTTTGTACGGCGCGTCGACGTCCAAGGTCGCGGTGAAATGAATTTCAACGAATCCACAAACACAATGATCGACGTCCCTTCGACCAGCGCCGCCCTTTCGCATACGTGTGTACGTGTTCACTCATTTAACACCCCCTCCTACAACCAGGTTAACCAATTTAGCCATCGACCCAAGTAAGTCGCACTTTCGCACCAGGTTAACCAATTATATGCTCCGCATCCTCCTCAGTTTTCCCCCGAGGGAAGCTGCGGGCAATTTTTTTCAAATGCGTAACACTGCCACAGTAAGTGGCGAAGGTCTGCGCGGCAACGCAGCCCGCAGTGATTGCACCTCACTGTCGCAATGTCAGGTTGTCTCCATTTTGCTAAAGAGTATGGTGTGTATGCAGACTTTGCGTAGACCTTATTGATGAAGACTTCTAGGGAGCGTGAAAGCAGACATTTGCTGAAAAATGGAACTGGTGGGGTAACCTGCGCAATGCGTTTTTTTACTATAGCATGACGCAGGGACGCAAGTTCGTAGTGCTTTGTGGCTACCGAGGGAGCCATTTGACTTAAGAGCTCACACGGGTTCACCCCGAGGGGTTTGGAGCAGAGAAAAATTGGTCTACCCACCTGCGCAAGCAGCAGCGGCGTGTGCCGCCACATTGCCCCCGGCCACACCCGTATACCCCGGCGTCCAGATGATTTCCATCGGCCTGTCGGCTTTTTCATGCCTACAAATGATGCTTTGAATAGCAGCTACTCTAGCATCCTCCAACTCTGGGCGAAATATTTCTGAGTAGGGAGCGTTCTATGACGTCAGCACGTACTTGTGTTTTCCATCACTCTTCGCCGACTCGGATGGTCAAATTTCGCTTTCGATGAGGCATTTCAGGAGTAATTTCTTATAGAGCTTTCGCCTTAATTGAAATGCATCACACTGATTTTTTTCACGTTCTTTTTTTTTGATCGTCGTGTTTTCTTCTATAGAATGTCCTTGACTTCACGGGCAGGTTTTTTGTGAAATCGTGAGTGAAACTCTTTCTTCATTTGTTTAATTTTCAAATTTCTTGCAGTAAAGACTGCTTGGAGGCCAGTGCGCCTTCTCGTAGGTCTCTTTAACGTTGTATTCATTCCGCTCTGTTCGTACAAACTGCGCACGTTGTCCTCGGTTAGCCAGTACAACAAAATTACACCGTCTCTCACTAAAGGGCGCCATGAGGCGATGCGAAGCAGCACGCGGGGTGCGCACCACATTTTGCACCGGTCTCTCAGCATCTAAGGCTGATAGAGTGTAAAAGGGAGAGACCACACAGCGTCTTACACAGCCACTTACGCAGGCCCGGGCGAGCTAGCAGGT